>NC_041220.1:30858066-30858468 GCF_002837175.3 Physeter macrocephalus | reverse complement strand
GTTTTGGTATCAGGGTGATGGTGGCCTCGTAGAATGAGTTTGAGAGTGTTCCTCCCTCTGCTATATTTTGGAAGAGTTTGAGCAGGATAGGTGTTAGCTTTTCTCTAAATGTTTGATAGAATTCGCCTGTGAAGCCATCTGGTGTTGGGCTTTTGTTTGTTGGAAGATTTTTAATCACAGTTTCAATTTCAGTGCTGTGATTGGTCTTTTCATAGTTTCTATATCTTCCTGGTTCAGTCTCGGAAGGTTGTGGTTTTCTAAGAATGCATCCATTGTTTCCAAGTTGTCCATTTTATTGGCATATAGTTGCTTGTAGTAATCTCTCATGATCCTTTGTATTTCTGCAGTGTCAGTTGTTACTTCTTTTTCATTTCTAATTCTATTGATTTGAGTCTTCTCCCT
>NC_041220.1:30857235-30857896 GCF_002837175.3 Physeter macrocephalus | reverse complement strand
TTATTGAGCTTTGCTACCATTTCCTTCATTTCTTTTCCATTTATTTCTGATCTGATCTTTATGATTTCTTTCCTTCTGCTAACTTTGGGGTTTTTTTGTTCTTCTTTCTCTAATTGCTTTAGGTGAAAGGTTAAGTTGTTTATTTGAGATGTTCTCGTTTCTTAAGGTAGGCTTGTATAGCCATGAACTTCCCTCTTAGAACTGCTTTGCTGCATCCCACAGGTTTTGGGTCGTTGTGTTTTCATTGTCATTTGTTTCTAGGTATTTTTTGATTTCCTCATTGAAATCTTCAGTGATATCTTGGTTATTAAGTGGTGTACTCTTTAGCCTCCATGTGTCTGTATTTCTTACAGATTTTTTCCTGTAATTGATATCTAGTCTCATAGCGTTGTGGTCAGAAAAGACACTTGATACGATTTCAATTTTCTTAAATTTTCCAAGGCTTGATTTGTGACCCAAGATATGATCTATCCTGGAGAATGTTCCAGAAGCACTTGAGAAGAATGTGTATTCTGTTGTTTTTGGATGGAATGTCCTATAAATATCAATTAAGTCCATCTTGTTTCATGTATCATTTAAAGCTTGTGTTTCCTTATTTATTTTCATTTTGGATGATCTGTCCATTGGTGAAAGTGGGGTGTTAAAGTCCCCTACTATTATT
>NC_041220.1:30839803-30856643 GCF_002837175.3 Physeter macrocephalus | reverse complement strand
TTCAGTGTCTGCCCCCAGTGGCTAAGGTTGGTTTACTGTGTTGTGTAGGTTTCCTGGTGGAGGGGACTAGTGCCTGTGTTCTGGTGGATGAGGCTGGATCTTGTCTTTCTGGTTGGCAGGTCCACGTCTGGTGTTGTGTTTTGGGGTGTGTGTGACCTTATTATGATTTTAGGTAGCCTCTGTGCTAATGGATGGCGTTGTGTTCCTGTCTTGCTAGTTGTTTGGCATAGGGTGTCCTGCACTGTAACTTGCTGGTGGTTGAGTGGATCTGGGTCTTGGTGTTGAGATGGAGATCTCTGGGAGATTTTCACCATTTTATATTAGGTGGAGCTGGGAGGCCTCTTTTGGACCAGTGTCCTGAACTTCGCTCTCCCACCTCAGTGGCACAGCCCTGATGCATGGCTGGAGCACCAAGAGCCTGTCCTCCACACTGCTCAGAATAAAAGGGAGGTAAAAAAGGAAGGAAGGAAGGAAGGAAGGAAGGAAGGAAGGAAGGAAGGAAGGAAGGAAGGGAGGAAGGAAGGAAGGAAGGAAGGAAGGAAGGAAGGAAGGAAGGAAGGAAGGAAGGAAGGAAGGAAGGAAGGAAGGAAGGAAGGAAGGAAGGAAGGAAGGAAGGAAGGAAGGAAGGAAGGAAGGAAGGAAGGAAGGAAGGAAGGAAGGAAGGAAGGAAGGAAGGAAGGAAGGAAGGAAGGAAGGAAGGAAGGAAGGAAGGAAGGAAGGAAGGAAGGAAGGAAGGAAGGAAGGAAGGAAGGAAGGAAGGAAGGAAGGAAGGAAGGAAGGAAGGAAGGAAGGAAGGAAGGAAGGAAGGAAGGAAGGGGAAAAAATAAAATAAAATAAATTTATTAAAATAAAAAATAATTAAGAAAAAAATTTTTCTTATGTAATTAAAAAATAAACGGACAGACAGTACTCTAGGACAAATGGTAAAAGCAAAGCTATACAGAGAAAATCACACACAGAAGCATACACATACACACTTAAAAAAACATAAAAAGGGAAATATATATATATATATATATATATATATATATATATATCGTTGCTCCCAAAGTCCACCTCCTCAATTTGGGATGATTCGTTGTCTATTCAGGTACTCCAGAGCTGCAGGGTACATCAAGTTGATTGTGGAGCTTTAATCCGCTACTTCTGAGGCTGCTGGGAGAGATTTCCCTTTCTCTTCTTTGTTCGCACAGCTCCCAGGGTTCAGCTTTGGATTTGGTCTCGCCTCTGCGTGTAGGTTGCCTGAGGGCGTCTGTTTTTCGCTCAGACAGGATGGGGTTAAAGGAGCAGCTGATTAGGCGGCTGTGGCTCACTCAGGCCTGGGGGAGGGAGGGGTACGGATGCGGGGTGAGCCTGCGGCGGCAGAGGCCGTCGTGACGTTGCACCAGCCTGAGACGTGCCGTGCGTTCTCCTGGGGAAGTTGTCCCTGGATCACAGGGCCCTGGCAGTGGTGGGCTGCACAGGCTCCCGGAAGCGGAGGTGTCGATAGTGACCTGCGCTCGCACACAGGTTTCTTGGTGGCGGCAGCAGCAGCCTTAGCATCTAATGTCTGTCTCTGGGGTCCAGGCTGTTAGCCAAAGCTTGCGCCCATCTCTGGAGCTCCTTTAAGCGGCGCTCTTAATCCCCTCTCCTCGCGCACCAGGAAACACACACAGGCAAGAAAAAGTCTCTTGTTTCTTCGGCAGGTCCAGTCCTTTTCCCCGACTCCCTCCTGGCTAGCTGTGGCGCACTCGCTCCTTTCAGGCTGTGTTCAGGCCGCCAACCCCAGTCCTCTCCCTGGGATCCGACTGAAGCCCGAGCCTCAGCTCCCCGCCCCCGCCCACCCCAGCGGGTGAGCAGACAAGCCTCTCGGGCCGTTGAGTGCTGGTCGGCACCGACCCTCTGTGCGGGAATCTCTCTGCTCTGCCCTCCACACCCTGTTACTGTGCTCTCCTCCGTGGCTCTGAAGCTTCCCCACTCCCCCCCCCCACCCCCAGTCTCTGCCCACGAAGGGGCTTCCTACTGTGTGGAAACTTTTCCTCCTTCACAGCTGCCTCCCAGTGGTGCAGGTCCCGTCCCTATTCTTTGTCTCTGTTTTTTCTTTTTTCTTTTGCCCTACCCAGGTACGTGGGGAGTTTCCTGCCTTTTGGGAGGTCTGAGGTCTTCTGCCAGCATTCAGTAGGTGTTCTGTAGGAGTTGTTCCACGTGTAGATGTATTTCTGATGTATTTGTGGGGAGGAAGGTGATCTCCGCGTCTTACTCTTCCGCCATCTTGAAGCTCTGTTCATCACTATTTTTAAATAATGGTGGCTGCTGTTTCCACAAGAGTTTCTCCTTGTGTCAAAGGAGCCTGATGATTTTTTGTGTGCTTTCTGGTTTTTGTTTTCCTACTTAGGCATTTCCTGGTGGTAAGTATTTTAATATCCAAGTTTGTATATACTAACCACTGTTTGGTGGTTAGTATCCAAGTTTGTATATACTAACCACTTTTTTTAATATAAATTTATTTTTATTTACTTATTCCTTTTTGGCTGCATTGGGTCTTTGTTGCTGCATGCAGGCTTTCTCTAGTTGCAGCGAGCGGGGGCTACTCTTCGTTGCGGTGCATGGGCTTCTCATTGCGGTGGCTTCTCTTGTTGCGGAGCATGGGCTCCAGGCACACGGGCTTCAGTAGTTGTGGCTTGTGGGCTCTAGGCGCACAGGCTTCAGTAGTTGTGGCACATGGGCTCAGTAGTTGTGGCTTGTGGGGTCTAGAGCACAGGCTCAGTAGTTGTGGCGCACGGGCTCAGTTGCTCTGCGTCATGTGGGATCTTCCTGGACTAGGGCTCGAACCTGTATCCCCTGCATTGGTAGGCGGATTCTCAACCTCTGTGCCACCAGGGAAGCCCTATCCCTTTTTTTTGTACACAAATCTTCATAACAGCTTTATCTCTAACAGCCCCAAATTAGAAACAACCCAAATATCCACTAACAGGCAAATGGATAAAAACTGAAAACTTCCGGGCATCTTTCCTATATGAAGTCTTAGTAACATTACCATCCAAACTACAGCAGCTCTTTGCCCCCATCTTCATAACTGTAGGACTTTAGTGCTCCCTCAACATACTTTCCAGTAGGCATCTAGGCATCTCATGATGGTTTCTCCTGAGCGCTTAGGAATATGTCTGCTCATGGTCCTATGTTCCCACCCCCTCCTCCAGGAACCTTGACACAGCCTTTTCCTAATGCCCTCTATAGAAACAGCAAGGTCCAAGCCAAGGGCGTGCATTGTCTCCAGAGCCACAGTCTCTGGAGAACCAGAGCCACTGGCAAGTGTTCTATCTGTGGGGACTGAAGCAGGACTGTGCTCTCACAGTCCCTCTAAAAACTGTTCTGCTTGCAGCTAGCTCTTTTCCTTTCTCAAAGTGGCCCCAGGTTCATCTTTCAGACCAAAAATGTAGACTTTATGCCAGCTCTGTCTATTGTCTCTATATGCGTAAAGCTCATTCTTCGTGCTTTAGCGCAAAAAAACAAAATCAACTCATAATCTTATAATCTCATGAAGGAATGCCAGCCCACTGGTCCTGCAAAGTCAGACATGAAAGGCCAGTTTATTTATGTATTTTGTGTATATACATATATATATACACACACACAATATACACATAGATACACACATCTATATATGTATGTGTACATATATATGCATGCATATATGTGTATAAACACACACGTATGTAAAATTTAGGCATATATATTATATGCAGGCTCATATTATGTATGCTAAGACCCATATATATAATAAAGCAGGGACTGAGTATGATAATTCAAAAAAATGAACAGCTGTAGATGAAAGTATACTCATATGGCCAAAATTGTTAATTAGGCTCATTGTTGCCTTTATACAAAACCTAAGAGTAAGGCCAGCATCTATCATTATGAGGAAATACTTAAGAATATTATAGCTACAAACACTTGTTATTGGGTTAATGAACAAAGGCTTGAGCAAATTACCTAATAAATGCTCAGAAATAATATTTATGCAAAGCAGGTATTCACTTGAACAAAACTTATAAAATACCTATTACTTACAAGGCACTAAGACCTCAAAAGGGATGAAATCAACAGGACAGCCTTGAAAGAACATGACATTTGCACTCAGAGCTGTGTTAAGAGTTCTCGAGAGGCACAAGTATGATGATGTACATGGAGTTTCTTGCCATCAGCACAGTGTCACACAGATGTTTGTTATGTATTCATTTGTGAGTAAGCCTTTATTGAGTACCTGCTATATGCCAGGCATTGTCCCAAGTATTAAGGTTACATCAGTACACTAGAAAGAAGAGCTGTGATTTCATCAAGCTTATATTACAGTGGAATCAACCAGGCCAAAGGAAAGATCTGCCCTGTGCCACCACATACAAATATCAAAGTATATCTTTTTAATTTACAAAAAATAGATTAATCAGGCCAGTATCCTAACCTAAATCACTATTCATTCCAGTTGGAGGAAAGATGAATCGGCACCTTAACAATCTATTTATCTCACCTCACGCCTCGTTCTGCTCTCTGCTCTCTCCCTCAATTGGTTGTTTCTGTCCTTGCATGTCAGTGGTGTTTGCTCCTTCCACACACTTTTGTGTAGACAAATTATGGTGTGTGTGTGTGTGTGTGTGTGAGAGAGAGAGAGAGAGAGAGAGAGAGAGAGAGAGAGAGAGAGAGAGAGAGAGAGAATAGGAGGGAGCCTGTGAGAATGATGGTAGAAATCCATGCTCCTTTGAAGAAACATAACCTGATGTTATATTTAACATAACCATAACATAACCAAAATCTCTACATTCAGAATCTTCTCTATTCAAGCTTTCTGATCTTCTTGCGCTCCAATAGCCCATGTCAATAACTTGAACCCCCCTTTTTTTTTATTTTATTGAGGTAAGAAGACTTAATATGAGATGATGTACCCTCTTAGATTTTTAAAGAATCACTTAGGATTTACAGAACAGTTGTGAAGATTGTAGAGTTCCCATAGATCCCACACCCAGTTCCCCTCTCACCAACACCTTACATTTGTATGGCATAATATTTACAATTAATGAACCAACATTTATAAAGTCTATACCTTGTTCAGATTTCCTCAGTTTTTCCCAAATGTCCTTTTTCTGTTCCAGGATCCCTTTTGTTGTTGTTGTTGTTGTTGTTGTCATGACATTTTGTTGTCATGTCTCCTTACATCTTGGCTATGATAGTTTCTTGGACTTTCCTTGATTTTGATGATCTTGACATTTTAGAGGAGCAATGGTCACGTCTTCTGTAGAATGTCCCTCAATTGGAATTTGTCTGAGGTTTTTCTCATGATTAGGCTGGGGTTTGGAGGACAAAGACCACAGAGGTGAAGTGTCATTCTCATCACATTATATGAAGGGTATGTACTGTCAACATCATCGTTGATGTTAAACTAGATCACTTTGGTGAAGTACTAGGAACTTTTTTTATTTTATAGAAATTTTTAGAAATTATTGTATTTGTATTCCTAAAATCACTCCAAAGATATTTATGAGGCAATCTCAAAATAGCTTATATTTTCTCCAAACCTCATTTATTCTTTAATTTTCACTAGGAAAATATGTTGACTATATACTAGTCAATGCCAGGCACTGAAGATATAGGTATAAATAAGACTCATCCCTACTCTTAAGAGCTTTTGTTCCAGTCTAGTGTGAGAGAGACTTGTAAAATAAGGCCTGCTCTCACCACTTCTACTCAACATAGTACAGGAAGCGCTTGCCAGAGCAATTCAGCAAAAGAAAAGAGAAATAAAAGGTATCCATATTGGAAAGAAAGCAGTGAAATTATCTCTGTTCACAGATGGCATGCTCTTAGACATAGAAAACCTTAAAGATCATATTTTAAAAACGTGTTAGATATAATAAACAAATTCAGCAAAGTTGCAGAATACAAAATCAACACTCAAAAATCAATTGTGTTTCTTTATACTAACAATGAACAATCCCAAAAGGAAACTAATAAAATTAGTCCTTTTACAACAGCATCAAAAAGAATAAAATACTTTGGAATAAACTTAACCAAGGAGGCAAAAGACTTATATATTAAAAACTATAAAGCATTGCTGAAAGAATTAAAGAAACAAATAAATGGAAAGATAGCCCTTGTTTATAGATTAGAAGACTTAATATTGTTAAGATGTCAGTACTACTTGTATCAGTTTGGTGGGGCTGCCATAACTTTAACAACATAAATTTATTTTTTCCACAGTTTTGGAGACTGGAAGTCCAAGATCAAGGTGTCAGCAGGTTTGGTTTCTCCTAAGGCCTCTCTCCTTGGCTTGCAGATGGCCACCTTCTTGCTGTGTCCTCAAATGGTCTTTTTTCTAAAGCATGCATCCCTGGGGTCTCTTCTTCTTTTTCTTCTTATAAGGAATTAGTCATATTTGATTAGGGCTTCACCATTATCATCTCATTTAACCTTAATTACCTCTTTAAAGAATTTATCTCCAAATTCAGTCACAATGGGAGTTAGGACTTCAACATATGAATTTTGGGAAGACAGAATTTAGTCCATTACATTAACCAAAGTGGTCTACACATTTGATGCAATACCTATCTAAATGACATTTTTGGCAGAAATAGAAAAACCCATCTTAAAAGCCATATGGAATCTCAGAGGGGCCCCAAATAGCCAAAACAATATTGAAAAAGAACAAAGTTTGAGGTCTCACACGTCCTGATTTCAAAACATATTACAAACCTACAGTAATCAAAACAGTATGGTACTGGCATAAAGGCAGACATACAGACCAATGGAACAGAATAGGGAGCCCAGAAATAAACACTCATGTATACGGTCAAATGATATATGACAAGAGTGACCAGACCACTCAATGGGAAAGAACAGTATCTTCAACCAATGTTAGGAAAACCAGATATCCACATGCCAAAGAATGAATCTCGATCCTTACCTTATTCCGTATACAAAAATTAACTCAAAAGTGAATTAAAGACCTAAATGTAAGACCTAAAACCATAAAACTTCTAGAAGAAAACACAGGGGAAGCGTTTCATGACATGGGATTTGGCAACGTTTTCTTGCATGTGTCACTAAAAGCATAGACAACAAAATTGAAAATGACAAATGGGACTATATCAAAATTAAACCTTCTGTTCATCAAAGGACACAATTAACAGAGAGAACAGGCAATTTGTGGAATCGGAGAAAACTCTTTACCAGTTGTATATCTGATGATGTGTTAATATCCAGAATATACAAATAACTTCTACAACTCAAGAACAACACAAAAGCAAACAACCCAATTCAACCCAATTCAAAAATGGGCAAAGGACTTGAACAGTCATTGCTCCAAATATGATATAAAAATTACCAACAAGCTATGAAAAAATGTTCAACATAACGATCTGAGAAAGACAAATCAAAACCGCAAAGATAATATCATTCACACTCATTAGGATAGCTATACTTTATCAAACAAACAGAAAATAACATGTGTTGCTGAGAATGTGAAGAAATTGAAGCCATTGTGTACTGTTGGCAGGAATGAAAAGTTGTGCTGCCCTTATGAAAACCAGTATGATGTTTACTCAAGAAACTAAATACAGTATTACCATAGGATCAAGCAATCCACTTCTGGGTATATGTCTGAAAGAACTGAAATAGAATCTGAAAGAATCTGAAATAGAATCTCAAAGAGATATTTGTTCACTCATGTTCATAATAGCATTATTAATAATAGCCAAGAGATAGCTAACCAAATAACCCAAATTGCTATTGATGAATGAATGGATAAGCAAAATGTGGTAAATGTATACAGTGGGATATTGCCTTCCTTTTCATCCTTGCTACGTCGTAGATGAACCCTGAGGACATTATGCTAAGTAAAAAACCCTAGCCAGTCACAAAAAGACAAATACTGTATGATTCCACTTATATGATGCATCAAAAGTAGTCAAATTCATAGAAACAAAAAGTAGAACGGTGGTTGCCAGGGACTGGGGGGAGGGGGAAATGGAGAGTTGTTTAATGGGTGCAGCTTCAGATTTGCAAGACGAAAATTCCTGGAGATTTGTTGTCCAACAATGTGAATGTACTTAACACTACTAAACTGTACACTTAAAAATGGTTAAGATGTTAAATTTTATATTTGTTCTTGACCACAATTAAAAGTTCATTATATGTTTATACACATATGTGTGTATATACATATATGAATCCAGTGGGTTAAGGGAAGCGGTTTACGAGATAAGAGGAATTTAAGGTGGCATGGGGATCATGCAAATGTGGTTCTGGGAGAAGAGGGATTCTCCTTCCTGGACAAAGTGACTCGTGAGCTGGTCTGAAAGATAAATAGGATTCTGACAAGCAGACAAGAAAGGAAGGAGACCACAGGGAAAGTGGGCAGCTGTGCAAAGTAGGCCTGTGTTCATGGAACTGTAGGTACTTTGGTTTTAGAGAAGTGGTGGGAGGAGGATGGAGCGGAGGGCAAAGAGCTTGGAGAGCCCAGGTGCATCATGAGCAGCTTGGCCACAACTCCTTCAGATGCTGGAGGCAAAGTACTAGAAGGCAAAGGCAGGCTTCTGGCAGGCTCCACCTCTGATGCAGGGGTGGTATTTCCTGCAGGGTGGGAGGCCAGGCACTGTAGTGCCACAAACCTACCTATGGGAAGGATCTGTGCCTCTGCTCTAGCTGGCTCCTGATCTCTCCCTCTCTGCACCTCTCATATACGCACTCACGGGCATGCACCACTGCTCACTCCCTAAGAGCGGCCAACCCACATAGCTTACGACTTCAGATTTGACCTATTGGACTCTTTTTCTACAGCTTGGCAGCGGATGGGGAGACTTCAGCCATGGCTCATGAATGCAGCAGCCTACTCTACTGTTATCAGAAGGCATTCCTGCAGTTGGTTACGCTACTCTTGCTTATATATGGCCCTTGAGAACAGAGTCAGCACCCAAGAGGAGCCAGCAGAGCCTTCTTGTTAGATGCCTGTCACGCACTGTGAAACTTGCCTGGATCTAGAGGGAAGCTGCTGTTTCTCAGAAAAGCCCTGCTCTTGGCTTGTATTGGACACTTTAGCGTAAGAATCCACTTCATGGGTTTCATATCAGAGGCATGATCCTCTAATCTTTTTGTATGAAAATTTCCCACTTATTCCAGCAGGACCTTCTCCTAGGACATCACTAGCTCTAAATAAGATGTAGTCAATGAAGTCTGCACACTTTATTAGATGATTAAAAAGTCATTACATTCTTCATGTTCTCCTTCATCCCAACATATCTCTTTGTCTCCAAATTCTGGAACTTCTAGAATATAATATATAATGTAAAATATATAGTAATATATAATATCCTGCGGTAGCACTCTATCATCAGAATAAAGTGCAAAATCCTCAGTCTAGCATAAAAGTTGTTTTAGGATCAGGATGCTATCCCCCTCTCTAACCTCACCATTGAACCTTTGGCATTTGTTGCTCCATCTTTCCTAAACTATCCACCAGTATTCAGCAATCAGGCCATATTCTCTGTCATTGCTCTGCCTTTGCACGTGCTGATCTCTCTCGTGAATTCCTTTCCTTACAGGATTTTTCTACCTACCTTGGTCTGAATAACTCCTGATCTGCCTACTCCACCTTTTGGAATTCTGCGATGGGTATCCCACATTCATTCTCTCTTAGTCCCTTAGGCATCCTCTATATGGCGTAAGTAAGTGTATCGCCATTGTCTATACCCCCAATCTCACTAACAGGGACCATCTCTTTTTCTGGAGGGTTGTAGTTCCATGTTGAATGCAGCAGCTCAGCCCTCCTGCTCTGCCATCCACAGTGTGTAGACTTTCATCCTCAGGCTTCTTACCCTATGAATGCAAGACAACTAGTATAGTTTGAGGAATCACATCCTCATTTCAGTATCTCAAACAAGGAGAAAGAAGGCAGCAGGTGGAAGAAGGCTACTATTTTTTTAATTAGAGAAGGGGAAAAATAGCCCCTCGGAATTCCCTTTGTGCCTCGTTGGCCAGAACTTGTCCTATGGCATCTCTCAGTGCAAGGAAGCCTGGGAAAGCAAGAATCTGATGTAGCAGGAAGGATTGTCAAAACTGGTCCAATCATGATTCATTTCCTGGAGATGGTACATGGCCTACTTAAGAAAAAAAACTTGGGATTTTGTTAGCCAGAGAGAGGCTATAGCTTTTGGACAGCCAAGTAATAGTATATGCCACACTTAGATTTTACAAAGTAAAAATATCAAACACACTCTTGATATTATACCAACAGGAAGTCAAATATAAGGAGCAAGAAAAACTATATATGTGGTGATAAAGTGTTATATTTCTTGGGGCTCAGATGGGTGTTTTATTCCAGAATTATCTCAGATTATCAAGACTTGTTTAATGCTGTTTACCTATACTTATCCATGTATTCGACTACAACAATACATGGTAAAGATGGGCCTAGCTTCACAGAACCACATGCATTTAAAGCCCTGTTTATACAATATAGATTGGAAACTATCCTTATGGGTTAATCAGTTAGTTTTGGTATGTGTGTTTAGGAGTTTGGCATAACCTTAGTGATAGGTTTGGGAAAAAAAGAGTCAGAATTGTCATAATTATTGTATCCATTAGCCACATATTTAGAAAATATTTGTTTCAGGTGTTTTGTGAGTGACTTCTCTGAAGATACTCAATCTCAAATTGCAAGTCATTTCCATTACAATGCATAAAGGATATGGTCAGATGTGACTCTTGAACATTTCTTTTATCCTTGTCTTTATTGAAATGATTTCACCTAATGTTAAATAGATCGAGGCTACTTAACTCAGATGAGTGCACTGGATGAGTAAGGACAGTATCGTGAGTTGGCTGTGTCCATGAAATCAATGCATACTGCTCCCTGATAGCTAAGGGAAACTAACAGCCTCCCTACCCGCCTCTGTACTAGCCTATCTCCATTTCCACTATCCTTAATCCATCCACTACGGAGGTTTCAAGAGATAAGAACACTGGTCCCTGGGCTAATCATTATCACAAGGTTGGACAGGAGTTAAAATGTGAGTGTGCCAGAAGGTAAGGATTGGGGCACACAGGGCTCCAGGACTTACTTTTTCAGAAAGAACACGAACACCTGTCTCTTTGGGTTTGCTTCCTCCGGGCATGGTAAAATAGAATCAGGCCTTGTCCTCACTGAAGAATAAGTGTCTTCCTCTCTACTCCATTTCCCCTTAGAAGCCAATTAGGAACCAGAGAGAGGCAGAGGGCAAAGGAGGCAATTTGGGCAGCACCTGGCCTAAGCAAGAGTTTAGAGGTTCTCCACAAAGTCCAGCTTAGATCCCCAAGGAAATGCACAAAGCTGGCATGTGCAAAAAGCACAGATGTTGGTAAAGGGCCAGACCTGATCTTCTGTGCATATATATCCATCAGAGTTCTTTCAGGCAAGCGTGGTAGGGCAAGGGCTAGATTTGGGAGTTCATACATCACCTAACCAATTACTATTTCTTTCTCAACAATTTATTCCCAACTCTCTCCTCCCCCAAGGCCAGACATCTTGCAGTGTATGTCCTTGATTATAATTGGGGAAGGTCACATAGCACTCTGATTTAAAGAAGCAGGTACAGATAATGCAATAAAAAGAACACAGCTTAGCAATCCACAGATCTGGGTTTGAATCTTAGCACAGTTGCTTTCTCATTCCATGAATTTAGGTAACTTATTTAGTCTCTCTGAGCCTTGATTTCCTTACTGAGTTAGTAATACTTATCTCAGGAAGTTATTATGAGGATTAAACATACAAATAAAGCAACTAATAATTTATAAAATGTGCCAGACATCTAATGTATGTTCAACAAGTGTAAATCTCCCAAGTGAAAATTATTATTAGAAAACTAACTCAAAACTCTATTAATGATAAGTCAATAGTAAGATATTCTTATAAAAACGTAGTTGTTTTATTACATAAACAATAGGAAAAGATGTAGATGATGAGCTTATGTTCCTAGGCTAGTTATGTTCACCATAATACAAATTCATTGAGACAGAGTAGATTAACAAGGTATTTATTAGCTTTATTTCAGCATTTTAAAAAGCAGCAGAATTAAGTGCTGACCATATTTGAAAGACTCTAGAATAGCACAGTATTGATTAAAGGTCTGTCACCACAGATTGGATGTGTTGATTTCATTTCCCCAAAAGTATCCACATAGCACCTTGGCAGTACACAAATATTCTGAAAATTCTAACAGTTTTTCTACAGAAAATAATAATTGCACCCTTACCTAAAATGTTAGGTCCCATTTTCATTTTAAAGACTCAAAATGATTTTCATAAGCTAACAATTTTGTTCATTCCAATCCTGTCACTGTGAATTTGAAAGAAGGTCACAACAAATAGGTACTTAACCAAAGTAGGGGCTTTCTCTGTTGGCTTCATAAATCTAAACCTATTGATTGAAGGCATATGATTCAAAATCAGGAACTCAAGGAAACTACTCTCAATTCTACTGTAATCACAGCTCATTTTTTTAATCCTCCTATTACAGTTAATTTAAGGTCACGCCCTATGCCTTAAAATCTCTTGTATCCTTTGCAGCACTTGTCAGGAGGCCTTGTATATAGTTGGTGTCCAATGAATATTTGCTGCATTGCACTGAGTTGATCATCCATCTTATGCACTAGACTTGGCTTTGAATAAGTTACGCTTTTTTTTTTTTTTTTTTTTCAAGAAATTAAGTCCACCCACAAAGGAAAAAGGCAGAAGGAAGTTGTGGCAAAAATGCTAACCTGAAAAACAGATCTTGGTTCTGATGCCAGCTTTACGTGACTCTGGACAAATCACTTGAACTTTCCAGATCAAGTTTCTCCATAAAAGGAGGATGCTAGACACAATGTATATGCCAGACTGTAAGGCCCACGATAAGACATTCAAAGTAATGTACATGGAACTGTAGATCTTGCAGTGAGACTGCAGAAAACTGATTTTGAATAATTTCATAATTATCGGGTTAAGTACTAGCCTTCCAAAATGACTGCCCCAAAGGAAATAACACATATTTACTTTTTCTTGTATGTTGTGAGGGTCTTTTGTTTGTTTGTGTGTTTTAAGTTACATTACTTTAGAGGTACATGTTATATAATGATTAGGATACAATTCAAGAGAGCAAAATGTCAACAAAGTTCTGAAGTTGCTTGGCATGTTGTCAATCATTATTTAGAGTTTCCTCTTTTAATTTTTGCCGTAATATATTTGGTCAGGGACACAGACGTTTGTATGGTGTAATGAGAAACAAATAAAGGAAGTTTAATCTACTGCTCCTTCAGCCTTAGCCACTCAACACTTACCTGTGACAGACCCTGACGCTCTTAATGAATTCCCAAGGTTACTAAAGAACTTGGAAGATCTTCGATTTCTACAAGGTGATTCCAGGGGCTCACATTTTGCCAAGTCATAGGCATGTGGCTAAAGAGTAAGTTTGCTTCCTATACATTTCATGTCACACTGGTTCTTTTCTATGAATGTTTTTCAGTAGTCATGCAAGCACTCAGGGGGTCACTCCCCACCAAAATGGTTGTTACATAGGCAACCCTGCAGCAATATAAGTTCATGTCATCTCAGACCCACCTCGGAGAAAAGTCCGAATTCATATCATCCACTCTTCAGGAGCTGGTACACAGTTTTAAAAGTATGAGCCCTGGCTATTGTAAATAGAGCTGCAAAGAACATTGTGGTACATGACTCTTTTTGAATTATGGTTTTCTCAGGGTATATGCCCAGTAGTGGGATTGTTGGGTCGTATGGTAGTTCTATTTTTACCAAATGTAAAATAGATAGCTAGTGGGAAGAAGCTGCATAGCACAGGGAGATCAGCTCTGTGCTTTGTGACCACCTAGAGGGGTGGGATGGGGTAGGGGAGGGAGATGCAAAAGGGAGGGGATATGGGGATATGTGTATACGTATAGCTGATTCACTTTGTTATAAAGCAGAAGCTAACACACCATTGTAAAGCAATTATACTCCAGTAAAGATGCTTAAAAAAAAAAAAGAACCAGACCATGCTGGCATCCTAATCTTGGACTTCCGGCCTCTAGAACCGTGAAAAATAAATGTCTGTTTTTTTTAAAAAAAAAAAGTGTGGGCCTTTACATTGTAGGGGGTTTTGTTTTGTTTCCTTTTGTTTGTTTTTGAACACTGCACCATAAGTGCACTTCCTTTCTCCCCTCGTAACGTATAAGAGAAATGGAATTCTTAGCTCACTCACGCAGATCTCGCTGTAAACCCAATGAATGGCACGAATACGACACAAACACCCACACACTTCCCTCCGTCACGGATCCGTGCTCAAGACCAGAAGTCGGCCATGGCTATGCTGAATATACATGTCTGTTGGATTTCCATGGAATTTGGTTTCATTCAATTGTATGTTCAGTGTGTTAAAAAAATAAATAAATAAGAAAAAGTTTCAGTCTTCCTACTTCAAGGTTAGGGTGAGTCAGAGAGGTTGCAAAGGGAGTGGAGCTGCCACGTGAATGTTCTGACACCAGAGAGGAGCCTCTCAAGCCGCATCAAAGCAGCCGAGCCCCAGCCTGCTCCGGATCACTGTGGAGTAGAACCAAATTTTAAATGTCTTCATCTGGTCCCTCCTACTTTCATGGTTGCTCTGGGGGTGGTGAGAATCAGGACGCACTGAAAGCTGCTGGGACATCTGACTCTTTATTTTCTTGGCTCTACGTGTCTTAACTCTGCACCAGCCCTCCCAACTGTGCAGCATTTCACTTTTGAGAGCAAAGGCAAAAGGAGACGTGCAGTTGGGCGGGGCGGGGGGGTGCGGGGAGGTGGCAGGAACCCTCACTGCTGTTTAGGGAGAGGAGAGCCACCACCCACTCCCCACCGTGCTCCAGGTGTCCTGCCAATCGAGGTCACCTTTCCCACCTGAACTTGCCCTCCACAGTGATGGGGGCGCGGGGAGTGCTCCTAAGAGGAAACTGATTTTAAGTATCCTTGCATTTTCACAAAATACTTCCTGGTTCTCTTTCTTAAGGGTGCATTTGGATTTCATGGATAGGTGTGGTGTCTGGGGAGCAGGGCTGTGCAGAGAGATAACGGACTCCAATAAATGAAAATTAGTTGCATGGTTAGACCTGCTCCTTGCTGCTCCAAGAACTCAGTAAAGCATAGTCACATGGTGGAAGACATGGGGTAGGTTGGGCTTCATATGAGAGTTTCCTACCAGGATCATGAATCACAACAGGCTGCTAGGGGCAATGTCCAGCTTCTGAGGGTACTCAAGCAAGTTCTGAGAGTGACTTGGTTTGGAAATTATGCAAAGGATTCCACTGTTAGGAGGGATGTGTGTTGTTGGGTTAGGGGAACATTTCCCCCTCCTCTCATCTCTGCTCCAAGAAGAGGAGACAGCGGCCCACGCTTTAGCCCCTCCCACCGCCCCATGGAAGGAGAATGTTCCAATCTGATTGGACAGAGGCTGGCCTCTCTGGCGCCCATTTTAACAGAGGGTAGTGTTACTGTATCTTGAGAAAAACCTGGCATGTACTGCTTCCTTCTTTCACTTCCTGTATCCACTTAGAGCAGGTCATTCCCACTTTCTCTTTAAATTTTTGCTTCAGAATTCCTTGCTCCCCTTCCTGACAAACAAGGAAGTCAAGCCTGGCAGTGGGATAAGCAGCCTAGGCCAGCATGAAAGGAGCCGAGAGTAGAAAGGGGACTGCCCTTGCTGCCTTTCCCACTTCTCCCCTGGCACAGGTAGGTACAGCAGATTGGCCTTTGTCACATCGCAGGGTTGAGAGCCGTGGGATGTGAAACTTCCTTCAGAGGAAGCTAGAGGCCTCACCTAGTCTTCAGGATTAAACTGTGTTCTCAAATCTATCTTTGAAGAAAGCCCAACAATAGGGGTGATTCTATTTGTCCTGCCATTAACCAAGTTGGTTCTTCCTTTCCCACTCAGCTATTATTTTTATATGTACAATCAAAACCCCAAACAAAACACAATCAAAAGTGGCACACTTACTCAGAGTGCTCTAAACAGAATAGAGGTTTTCCATAACATCACTAAAGCATAAACAGAATTTTGTAAGTATATACAGATTATCTTCAGGAAAGAATCCAAGTGTTTTCACTGCATATTGGGAGATAGAATATATAGCAATGTGAGGATCATCATACAATTCATAATGTCTTTTAACCCTAAGGCCTTAAAATTCAGAAAAATATGGATTTTTTCTATTTAGCCGAACACCTTCTCAGTTCAATCGTCATCTATTAGATTCAAAACTACAACTAGTCAATAGAATTAGAAATGAAAAAGGAGATGTAACAACTGACACTGCAGAAATACAAAAGATTATTAGAGATTACTACAAGCAACTGTATGCCAATAAAATGGACAACCTGGAAGAAATGGACAAATTCTTAGAAATGCACAACCTGCCGAGACTGAACCAGGAAGAAATAGAAAATATGAACAGACCAATCACAAGCACTGAAATTGAAACTGTGATTAAAAATCTTCCAACAAACAAAAGCCCAGGACCAGATGGCTTCACAGGCAAATTCTATCAAACATTTAGAGAAGAGCTAACACCTATCCTTCTCAAACTCTTCCAAAAGATAGCAGAGGGAGGAACACTCCCAAACTCATTCTATGAGGCCACCATCACCCTGATACCAAAACCAGACAAAGACGTCACAAAGAAAGAAAACTACAGGCCAATATCACTG
This sequence comes from Physeter macrocephalus, assembly GCF_002837175.3. Taxonomy (NCBI): domain Eukaryota; kingdom Metazoa; phylum Chordata; class Mammalia; order Artiodactyla; family Physeteridae; genus Physeter; species Physeter macrocephalus. The sequence goes on along the minus strand of NC_041220.1, from coordinate 30,839,933 downwards.
ATGAACATAGATGCAAAAATCCTCAACAAAATACTAGCAAACAGAATCCAACAGCACATTAAAAGGATCATACACCATGATCAAGTGAGGTTTATCCCAGGGATGCAAAGATTCTTCAATATATGCAAAT
>NC_041220.1:30829665-30838249 GCF_002837175.3 Physeter macrocephalus | reverse complement strand
GGGTGGGATAGGGAGGGTGGGAGGGAGGGAGACGCAAGAGGGAAGAGATATGGGAACATATGTATATGTATAATTGATTCACTTTGTTGTAAAGGAGAAGCTAACACACTATTGTAAAACAGTTATACTCCAATAAAGATGTTAAAAAAAAACAAAAAACTACAACTAGAATTTCTACAGATTCACAGATAGAATTGATTTTATCTGTTGGTAACTTCTATCTGTTGAATCAATCAATAAGAATTCTTTGGAACCTACTGTAAAAAGTGTAATTTCCAAATAATCCCCAGAAATAAGTCATCAGCACACCAATAAGACTGGCTTAAGTAAACAGGAGTCCAGTTGCCATGTGTCGCAACTAAATAATAAACAGATACTCTTTGTACCTTCTGACGGAAAGTTTTTCCATACCTGAAGCAACTATTCCTATAAAAATCTCTGAAGTACTTTCTTGTGCTGTTTCTGATACCAGTACCATCAGGAAGCAATGAAAGTGTTCACTGAAAAGCCAGTTTTCACCGAGCTCTACAGGCCAGTGAGAATGAAGAGTAACTCAAATAAACTTTGGAGTGCCAGCCAAACCCCTGAAACTCGTTAGCAATTCACCCACTAAGTTGGTTCTGTTTTTGCAGTACTACCTTGTCCTGAAGTGACCTGATAGAAAAGCCAGTGTTGGGGGATATATGACATCAAGTGCTCACTGAGAACTTTGCTGGCATAATATCCCATCTGACGGCTAGTGCTCTTTGGCCTTCCTCAGCACTCAGGGAGGACTGAGTCCCTTTTCAACCTCCAGCAAAACTTGTAAGACTGAAATTTAATTCCTTAGGGAAGTAACTCAATGGCATTCATAGATTTGATTTTGGATTGGAAAACAGTACAGCCCTAATTGAAGTACTTTTTTTTCTCATAAAGAGTCTTTTTTGACATTCATTTCACTCGTACATGAGAACCATTTTACATTTGATTTTGTTACCGAAGATACAAAAGGGCCTATATTTCATCCAAAACTGAAACTAGAAGCATTTAACTAGTTGAGTGTTCTCTTCCTCCCAACGAACATTAACTCAGTATTTTATCTAGCTTGACTTTTCAAATATGGTGTTTTATAGCGCCTTGATTTATAGCTGGGTATGTGTAAAGGTTATGTCACCACTTACATTATAAGGCCATGTTTTTGTGGGTTGATAACTAGGTCATAAAAAATAATTCTGACCGAAACTTGCAATGCCAAGTGTCCACCCTGAAACGGAAGTTTGTTCCTAGATGTAGTACACACACATACACACACACACACCAGAATTCAACAACCACTGTTTTGAAAAATACATTCATTCAATATGTTGCCTTGATGAAAATGAATTGAAAGAAAGTCAAGACGAAGAAGTGAAATCAAACATAGCTGTCATCCAATGGTAGCCACTTATACCCTAAGATATATGTAGTAGGTTTGAAAGATAATTTAATGACAAAAGAATTGATTATATAATTGTAAATAGTTAAAGATTAAAGGGCAGAAAGATGAAGTAAAATCTCCACAAAAAATTAGCTTTTTCTTAACCAGAAATGTTTGCAACTTTCTTCCACACTCTATAGAAGATATTCTCTGAATCTCTTTGCAGATGTGATCTGATGACCTTGAACACATTTATTAAAATTCGTCATCTACATAGCAACAGACAGGACTGGTGTTGGATCTTGTAAGTTATTAAGCAAATATATTCCTAAATCATACAAGGCTTGCATGCCCACTGCCCTCCTGTAAACAGAAAAATAGGATTTCTGATACACAAATTACTTTTAAGACTTGTAAAGCGGTTGTCTTTAATTGACATCTTGCCCATTTTTGCATGATTTGACTATTTTCAAATGCTAAAATATACCTGGATAAATTTTTCAAGGTTGTCTTTAAGATTACTATATTTTTCATTGCATTGTCTTGAAATCTGTTAACAAGTAAGAAACAGAAGTATTTTCACTGAGACTTTTTTATTAAATTAAGAATTAGGGGGAAAATCTGAGACAACATCAACACCAAAGGCTAATCTTATCAAAAAGATAAGGCAGGACTTCCCTGGTGGCGCAGTGGATAAGAATCCACCTTCCAATGCAGGGGATATGGGTTTGATCCCTGGTCGGGGAAGATCCCACATGCCGTGGAGCAACTAAGTCCATGCACCACAACTACCAAGCCTGCACTCTAGAGCCCGCGAGCCACAACTACTGAGCCCACGTGCCACAACTACTGAGCCCATGTGCCTAGAGCCCATGCTCCACAACAAGAGAAGCCACCACAAGGAGAAGCCTGTGCACCACAACGAAGAGTAGCTCCCACTAGCCACAACTAGAGAAAGCCTGTGCACAGCAAGAAGACCTAATGCAGCCAAAAATAAATAAAATTAAATCTTAAAAAAAAAAAAAAAAGATAAGGCAGTTGGTATATCTGAAAAATCACTCTATAATCACCTAATCATAGAACTGATATACCCAAATAGGACTCAAGAAAGAATAAAGTAATTTAATACAAACTAGCAATAGTTAGTATATGAGTCTTATTTAGTTGGTGAAAAAATGTTATAACTCAGAGGTTAACAGCATGGACTAAAGTGTGAGGTTGCCTAATTCAAATCCTAGCTCTAATACTAGAACTAGCTGCATGACCTTGGACTAGTTACTCAACCTCTCTGTGACTCAGCTTCCTCATCTAGAAAGTGGATTTAAAATAGTATCTGCATTATAGAAAGGTTTTAAAGTTTAAATGCATTAATAAACTGAAAATCCATACAATGCTTGGTACATCATAAGTGCTACATAAGTATTAACTATTATTATTAATATTATTACTACCACTATTTGACCAAACTCAGAAGAAAAAGTCTGTAACAAAGTAGTAACATTGTTTAGTGTATCAAAATCATAAATCATCCTCCAATCCTGGTTCTTTACATTTAAGAAAATTTAACAAATAGAAAACCTATGTACTCAGGAGAAAATGGATAAGAACAAAGGCAATATTGGCTTACTTGTTATGACCCTAGTAAAATAAAACTGAAGAAACATACAAACGTTTGTGCAGTGTTTAACACTGACCCATGATTGGCTTTACTGGGGAAAAAGTTTGTCACTTGGTGAGTGTCGCATGTGAAAATACAGAGGAACTAATTTGTCTCAACCTCTGATGTTGCTTAAGAGACCAAAGAAAAGTAAGATCTTAGGTATCCTCTAAACTGAGGAGCTGGTTTCATGACTGGGGAGGTGAGAAAGGCTGAGGTTATCGTGTTCTCAGAGGAAGTTCCCAAGGTGTTGAATGTCATCTCGGCTACATTAGAAAATGGAGACCATCACCCTCTCCTCTCTGGGCAGAGAGAAGGGAGGAATTTGAGACTGCACAGTTCAGTGAAGAGAGGAATTCAGGATGATTTTTGTGCCACCCAACCTCGAAGCAGGTAGGGAAATTATATCTTACTTCTCTTTACCATAATGGCTTGGTCTGGACCTTGCTTTTGATTAGCTCAAAAGCATGTTCTAGAAATTAGGAGGAAGTCAAGACATAGAGTAATTTGATTAAAGTGTTCCCAGCTGAATTAAAACAAAAAACAAAACCTCTTCTTTTCACAAAGTTTCAGAGTAGTTTGGAGGTACATTTGAATTAATGCACCCTTCAGAATGCCAGTAATGTTGCTTCCTGGATACAGAAAGACAAATCTTACCCTGCTATCCTCTCAAATTTTCCTGTCAATCCAGAGTCAAGTTGAGAATAGGTTTCTGGGTGCTGACAATAACCACTACCAAAGAAGTTTTGGTATGACCACTTCAAACAAACAGAACTCCTTCCAGGGAGGAGCCCAAGGGCCAATGTTTATCCAACAGAATTACTGCGGCAATGTGGGTCACTCCAGCCTTGTGCTACACTCCACCTGCAAAACTGAGCCTTACGTGTGTGAAGTCACTTGAATACACCCTCTTCCCCGAGGTTCTCTGAGCCGTGCTGAATGAAAGCAATGGCAAAAAGACCCAAACCTGTGTTATTTTCTGTGCAATTTCTAAGCCTGTTGTGTTAAAAATTAAATCTGCAGTTGTTCTTCCCCTCCCCAGCCCCTTATTCAATTTCACCGCATATTTTAGGGATACAAGTACTCAGTTCTCTTCCCCTCTCTGCTGTGTCATTAGAAAATAAGAGAATCGGTTTTTAAATATTAGAGTTTTGAAAACCCTGTTTGAGGCTAGGATATGGCAATGAAATCAGTTCTACTCATGGAGAAGAGTGAGGATGCCTCACTCCATCTCTTTAGGTGTCAGATACACCTAAAGCCTGTGAATCAGTCCTCTCCCAGCTGATGTGATGTCTGTAACAGCAAATGTCTGTTTCATTCCAGCACTAAATGACAACAGTTGGTCAATGTCTCAATGAAGCTGCTTCTGTAGAGAATGTCTCTCCTATTTCAAGTTCATTTGACCCCATAATGGTAATATTAAAAGAAGGCAGATTTACTAGAAATTTGCCTCTGCTTCAGATGGCCTGAGGCCCAGCATCAGTATCACCTTTATGCCTTCTAGGTTGGAAAATCTCAGGTTCTGCCCCCAGACCTTTTGAATTACAATAGAATCTGCATTTTAATAGGTCCTGGGGTGATTAATCTACATACTAAAGTTTGAGATGCAGTGGTTTTTAAAACAGTCAGAAATTCTACTAGAAATCACAACAAGGCAGCTTCCCAGTACTGGTTTTGAAACAAATCAAGATAATTTCAATGCAATTTAACCCCCCAAAATTTTGATGACTTTTTCTTTTTGTAATATGAAGTTAATGTAATACATGTTAATTAGTTTGAAGATGTTTTAACGATTTTGATGGCCATGATATACAGCTTCCACAGAATATGTAAACTCAGAATTTTAAGCAGTTATTTGCACATAAATTATAATTAGTTTTGAGCATCGTTGCTAGAAAAACTGAAATCTGCAGAGAATTCTTAATTTGGCATGTTTCTAAAAAGCTTTCAGCTTTCCCCCCCAAATTTGGATATACATTACAGATTGTTAGTAAATTAAGGTAGATATTATATCATATTGAAAAATTAATGAATACAAATCTTTAAATTATTTCTATAAGCCATATGTATAATTTTATATATATATAATTAATATCATATATAATTTATATATAAATAAAATATAATACATATAATGCTATATGGCTTTATTCTATATTTTTCTAATGTTGATTTTCACTCATTCAAATATGTGCTAGGATCGTTCAAGTCATAGGGGGTCTATGCCTTGCAATGACCAACAGAGGCAAAATCTTTCCCCACTCTACAGGAGGGGAGATAGGCAATTGATACCAATAAAGAAATCAAAGTGTCTTGTATTAGATGGTATAAGTGCTATAAAGACAATGAAACACCGGGTGGTATTGGGAGAGATGGAGAAGGGGTTTGTGATTTTAAACAAGTGGCCCAGGAAGCCCCTATGGGGCAAGTGCCATAGCATCAAAGACCCCGAGGGGATGAGGGGCCCAGTCTTGAGGCTACCCAGTGAGGTGAAGCAGCACGTAAGATGGCCTGAGCCAGGAGTGTGCATGGTATGTTCCGGGAGCAGCAAGCAGGCCAACCTGGTAGAGCGGAGGGAGCAAGGGCCAGAGTCAGTGGTGAGTTCAGAGAGAAAAAGGGGCGACAGGAAGAGCAGGCAGAGCTGATAGGCCATTGCAAGGACCTTTTGCTTGGAGTGAGATGGAAACATACTGCAGTGACACGATCCAGCTTATGTTTGAAAAGCATCACTTGTCAGCTGTCTGAGGGCATGTGTACCTTCCACTACAGGGGCAAGGATGAAAGGCAGGGGTGTGTACCTCCTCTCTCTGCAACAATATCTGACCACCACCCCTTCCGGCCACAGACACATTTCTCATCATTATTATGTACTTTCATTCTAATCGATATGAACAGAACTGTAGATCTGAAATGAAGTTAAAGTTCAGAAAAGACAAGCACCTCATTTTAGAGATTAGGAAACTGAGGCCTGGAAATGTATATGATGTGTTCAAGGTCACAAACTGAGTTTATGGCCCAGGCAGAACTAGAGATGTGACTTCTATTCTCATGCAGGGACTTAGTGGGGAATAGCTGAAAGGCAAGGGCTTTGGCACCAGACACCCTGTGTTCTCGGCTTGGTCACAGACTAGGACTAGCTCTATAGCCTTGAGGAAGTTACATAAACTCCCCAAGCATCAGTAAACTGGGAATGATAATAAGAGTGCCTACCCATAGGATTGTGTTGGTGATTAACTATGTGTAAAGCAAACCAGTAGAGTGTTTGGGAGATAGCTGGTGCTTCAAAATATGGGAGCCTCCACTCTCCTTTCCCACTATAACAGCATCTGTGAGTCAGAGTGGCATCTTTTCTAACTGGTGTTTAGCCCACCACAGAGTACAATGCTCATGGCAGTCCTGATGTTATCAGACAACTTTAATAATGATTGAAATAGAGAAATAATAAATTCACAGATATAGCTAATTTGTTCATGACCCACTATTCTTTTTTTAACAACTTTATTGGAGCATAATTGCTTTACAGTGTTGTCTTAGTTTCTGCTGTATAACAAAGTGAATCAGCTATACATATACACATATCCCCATATCCCCACCCTCTTGCTTCTCCCTCCCACCCTCCCAATCCCACCCCCCCCAGGTGGATACAAAGCACCGAGCTGATCTCCCTGTGCTATGTGGCTGCTTCCTACAAGCTGTCTATTTTAAATTTGGTAGTGTATATATATATCCATGTCACTCTCTCACTTTATCCCAGATTACACTTCCCCCTCCCCATGTCCTCATGTCCATTCTCTATGTCTTTATTCCTGTCCTGTCCCTAGGTTCTTCAGAACCTTTTTTTTTTTTTTAGATCCATATATATGTGTTAGAATACGGTATTTGTTTTTCTCTTTCTGACTTACTTCACTCTGCGTGACAGTCTCTAGGTCCATTCACCTCACTACAGATAACTCAATTTCACTTCTTTTTATGGCTGAGTAATATTCCATTGTATATATGTGCCACATCTTCTTTATCCATTCATCTGTTGATGGACATTTAGGTTGATTCCACGTCCTGGCTATTATAAATAGAGCAGCAAAGAATACTGTGGTACATGACTATTTTTGAATTATAGTTTTCTCAGGGTATATGCCCAGTAGTGGGATTGCTGGGTCGTAGGGTAGTTCTATATTTAGATTTTTAAGGAACCTCCATACTGTTCTCCATAGTGGCTGAATCAATTTACATTCACACCAATGTGCAGGCGGGTTCCCTTTTCACTCCACCCTTTTCCAGCATTTATTGTTTCTAGATTTTTTGATAATGCCCATATCGACCAGCATGAGGTGATACCTCATTAGAGTCTTGATTTGCATTTCTCTAATAATTAGTGATGTCGAGCATTCTTTCATGTGTCTGTTGGCAATCTATATATCTTCTTTGGAAAAATGCAGCATGAGGTGATACCTCATTAGAGTCTTGATTTGCATTTCTCTAATAATTAGTGATGTCGAGCATTCTTTCATGTGTCTGTTGGCAATCTGTATATCTTCTTTGGAGAAATGACCGTTTAGGTCTTCTACCCATTTTTGGATTGGGTTGTTTGTTTTTTTTGATATTGAGCTACATAAGCTACTTGTATATTTTGTGGATAAATCCTTTGTCAGGTGCTTCATTTGCAAATATTTTCTCTCATTCAGAGGGTTGTGGTTTTGTCTTGTTTTTCGTTTCCTTTACTGTGCAAAAGCTGTTAAGTTTCATTACATCCCATTTGTTTATTTTTGCTTTTATTTCCATTTCTCTAGGAGGTGGGTCAAAAAGGATCTTGCTGTGATTTATGTCATAGAGTGCTCTATGTTTTCCTCTAAGAGTTTTATAGTGTCTGGCCTTAAATTTAGGTCTTTAATCCACTGTGATTTTATTTTTGTGTATGGTGTTAGGGAGTGTTCTAATTTCACTCTTTTACATGCAGCTGTTCAGTTTTCCCAGCACCACTTACTGAAGAGGCTGCCTTTTCTCCACTGTATATTCTTGCCTCCTTTCTCAAAGATAAGGTGACCATATGTGCATGGGTTTATCTCAGGGTTTCTATCCTGTTCCATTTATCTATATTTCTGCTTTTGTGCCAGTAACATACTGTCTGGATTACTGTAGCTTTATTGTATAGTCTGAGATCAGGGAGCCTGATTCCTCCAGCTTCCTTTAATTTCTTTCATCAGTGTCTTATAGTTTTCTGCATACAGGTCTGTTGTCTCCTGAGGTAGGAGAGAAGGTATTTTATTCCTAGGTATTTTATTCTTTTTGTTGCAGTGGTAAATGTGAGTGTTTCCCTAATTTCTCTTTCAGATTTTTCATCATTAGCGTAGGGAATGCAAGAGATTTCTGTGAATTAATTTTGTGTCCTGCTACTTTACCAAATTCATTTATTATCTCTTGTAGTTTTCTGGTAGCATCTTTAGGATTCTCTATGTATACTATCATGTCATCTGCAACAGTGACAGTTTTACTTCTTTTCTGATTTGGATTCCTTTTATTTCTTTTTTGTCTCT
>NC_041220.1:30827939-30829647 GCF_002837175.3 Physeter macrocephalus | reverse complement strand
GTAGTTTTCTGGTAGCATCTTTAGGATTCTCTATGTATACTATCATGTCATCTGCAACAGTGACAGTTTTACTTCTTTTCTGATTTGGATTCCTTTTATTTCTTTTTGGTCTCTAATTGCTGTGGCTAAAACTTCCAAAACGATGTTGAATAATAGTGGTGAAAGTGGGCAAACTCGTCTTGCTCCTAATCTTAGTGGAAATGGTTTCAGTTTTTCACCATTAACAACGATGTTGGCTATGGGTTTGTCATATATGGCTTTTATTATGGTGAGGTAAGTTCTCTCTATGCCCACTTTCTGGAGAGTTTTTATCATAAATCGGTGTTGAATTTTGTCAAAAGCTTTTTCTGCTTCTATTGAGATTATCATGTGGTTTTTTTCATTCAGTTTGTTAATACGGTGTATCACGTTGATTGATTTGAGTATTCTGAAGAATCCTTGCATTACTGGGATAAACCCCACTTGATCATTGTGTATCATCCTTCTAATGTGCAGGTGGATTCTGTTAGCTAGTATTTTGTTGAGGATTTTTGCATCTATGTTCATCAGTGATATTGGCCTGTAGTTTTCTTTTTTTCTGACGTCTTTGTCTGGTTTTGGTATCAGGGTGATAGTGGCCTTGTAGAAGGAGTTTGGGAGTGTTCCTCCCTCTGCTATATTTTGGAAGAGTTTGAGAAGGATAGGAGTTCGCTCTTCTCTGAATGTTTGATAGAATTCACCTGTGAAGCCATCTGGTCCTGGGCTTTAAACAAAAGATGGAAGATTTTTAATCACATTTTTGAGATGTTTCTTGTTTCTTAAGGTAGGATTGTATTGCTATAAACTTCGCACTTAGAACTCCTTTTGCTGCATCCCATAGGTTTTGGGTTGTCATGTTTTCATTGTCTTCTGTTTCGAGGTATTTTTTTATTTCCTCTTTGACTTCTTCAGTGATCTCTTGGTTATTGAGTGGTGTACTGTTTAGCCTCCATGTATTTGTATTTTTTACAAAATTTTTCCTGTAATTGATATCTAGTCTCATAGCGTTGTGGTAGGAAAAGATACTTGATACGATTTCAATTTTCTTAAATTTGCTGAGGCTTGATTTGTGACCCAAGTGCTTTAGGTGTAAGGTTAGGTTGTTTATTTGAGATGTTTCTTGTTTCTTAAGGTAGGATTGTATTGCTATAAACTTCGCACTTAGAACTCCTTTTGCTGCATCCCATAGGTTTTGGGTTGTCATGTTTTCATTGTCTTCTGTTTCGAGGTATTTTTTTATTTCCTCTTTGACTTCTTCAGTGATCTCTTGGTTATTGAGTGGTGTACTGTTTAGCCTCCATGTATTTGTATTTTTTACAAAATTTTTCCTGTAATTGATATCTAGTCTCATAGCGTTGTGGTAGGAAAAGATACTTGATACGATTTCAATTTTCTTAAATTTGCTGAGGCTTGATTTGTGACCCAAGATATAATCTATCCTGGAGAATGTTACATGATCACTTGAGAAGAAAGTGTACTGTTGTTTTTCGATGGAATGTCCTATAAATATCAATTAAGTCCATCTTGTTTCATGTATGATTTAAAACTTGTGTTTCCTTATTTATATTCATTTTGGATGATATGCCCATTGGTTCAAGTGGGGTGTTCAAGTCCCCTACTATGATTGTGTTATGGTCGATTTCCCCTTTTATGGCTGTTAGCATTTGCCTTATGTATTGAGGTGCTCCTA
>NC_041220.1:30817983-30821823 GCF_002837175.3 Physeter macrocephalus | reverse complement strand
TGTGGGATCCTCCCGGACCGGGGCGCGAACCCGATTCCCCTGCATCGGCAGGCGGACGCGCAACCACTGCGCCACCAGGGAAGCCCTATTCGGGGTCTTTTGTGTTTCCACACAAATTGTGAAAATTTTTGTTCTAGTTCCGTGAAAAATGCCATTGGTAGCTTGATAGGGATTGCATTGAAACTGTAGATTGCTTTGGGTAGTATAGTCATTTTCATAATGTTCATTCTTCCAATCCAAGAACATGGTATATCTCTCCATCTGTTTGTATCATCTTTAATTTCTTTCATCAGTGTCTTATAGTTTTCTGCATACAGGTCTGTTGTCTCCTGAGGTAGGAGAGAAGGTATTTTATTCCTAGGTATTTTATTCTTTTTGTTGCAGTGGTAAATGTGAGTGTTTCCCTAATTTCTCTTTCAGATTTTTCATCATTAGCGTAGGGAATGCAAGAGATTTCTGTGAATTAATTTTGTGTCCTGCTACTTTACCAAATTCATTTATTATCTCTTGTAGTTTTCTGGTAGCATCTTTAGGATTCTCTATGTATACTATCATGTCATCTGCAACAGTGACAGTTTTACTTCTTTTCTGATTTGGATTCCTTTTATTTCTTTTTTGTCTCTAATTGCTGTGGCTAAAACTTCCAAAACGATGTTGAATAATAGTGGTGAAAGTGGGCAAACTCGTCTTGTTCCTAATCTTAGTGGAAATGGTTTCAGTTTTTCACCATTAACAACGATGTTGGCTATGGGTTTGTCATATATGGCTTTTATTATGTTGAGGTAAGTTCTCTCTATGCCCACTTTCTGGAGAGTTTTTATCATAAATCGGTGTTGAATTTTGTCAAAAGCTTTTTCTGCTTCTATTGAGATTATCATGTGGTTTTTTTCATTCAGTTTGTTAATACGGTGTATCACGTTGATTGATTTGAGTATTCTGAAGAATCCTTGCATTACTGGGATAAACCCCACTTGATCATTGTGTATGATCCTTCTAATGTGCAGGTGGATTCTGTTAGCTAGTATTTTGTTGAGGATTTTTGCATCTATGTTCATCAGTGATATTGGCCTGTAGTTTTCTTTTTTTCTGACGTCTTTGTCTGGTTTTGGTATCAGGGTGATAGTGGCCTTGTAGAAGGAGTTTGGGAGTGTTCCTCCCTCTGCTATATTTTGGAAGAGTTTGAGAAGGATAGGAGTTCGCTCTTCTCTGAATGTTTGATAGAATTCACCTGTGAAGCCATCTGGTCCTGGGCTTTAAACAAAAGATGGAAGATTTTTAATCACATTTTCAATTTCAGTGCTTGTGATTGGTCATTTCATATTTTGTATTTCTTCCTGGTTCAGTCTCAGAAGGTTGTGCTTTTCTAAGAATGTGCCCATTTCTTCCAGGTTGTCCATTTTATTGGCATAGAGTTGCTTGTAGTGATCTCTCATGATCCCTTGTATTTCTGCAGTGTCAGTTTTTACTTCTCCTTTTCCGTTTCTAATTCTGTTGATTTGAGTCTTCTCCCTTTGTTTCTTGATGAGTCTGGCTAATTTGTGGTAGGAAAAGATACTTGATACGATTTCAATTTTCTTAAATTTGCTGAGGCTTGATTTGTGACCCAAGATATAATCTATCCTGGAGAATGTTACATGATCACTTGAGAAAAGTGTATTCTGTTGTTTTTCGATGGAATGTCCTATAAATATCAATTAAGTCCATCTTGTTTCATGTATGATTTAAAACTTGTGTTTCCTTATTTATATTCATTTTGGATGATATGCCCATTGGTTCAAGTGGGGTGTTCAAGTCCCCTACTATGATTGTGTTATGGTCGATTTCCCCTTTTATGGCTGTTAGCATTTGCCTTATGTATTGAGGTGCTCCTATGTTGGGTGAATAAATATTTACAAAGTGGGGTGTTCAAGTCCCCTACTATGATTGTGTTATGGTCGATTTCCCCTTTTATGGCTGTTAGCATTTGCCTTATGTATTGAGGTGCTCCTACGTTGGGTGAATAAATATTTACAATCGTTATATCTTCTACTTTGATTGATCCCTTGATCATTATGTAGTGTCCTTCTTTGTCTCTTGTAATAGTCTTTATTTTAAAGTCTATTTTGCCTGATATGAGAATTGCTACTCCAGCTTTCTTTTGATTTCCATTTGCATGGAATACCTTTTTCCATCTCCTCACTTTCAGTCTGTACGTGTCTCCAGGTCAGAACTGGGTATCTTGTAGACAGCATATATACAGGTCTTGTTTTTGTATCCATTCAGACAGTCTATGTCTTTTGGTTGGAGCATTTCATCCACTTCCATTTAAGGTAGTTATCAATATATATCTTTCTGCTACCATTTTCTTAATTGTTTTGGGTTTATTATTGTAGGTCTTTTCATTCTGTTGTGTTTCCTGCCTAGAGAAGTTCCTTTAGCATTTTTTGTAAGCTGGTTTGGTGCTGCTGAATTCTCTTAGCTTTTGCTTGTCTGTAAAGGTTTTAATTTCTCCATCGAATCTCAGTGAGATCCATGCTGGGTAATCTTGGTTGTAGGTTTTTCGCTTTCATCACTTTAAATATGTCCTGCCACTTCCTTCTGGCGTGCAGAGTTTCTGCTGAAAGATCAGCTGTTAACCTTATGAGGATTCCCTTGTATGTTATTTGTTGTTTTTCCATTGCTGCTTTTAATATTTGTTCTTTGTTTTAAATTTTTGAGAGTTTGATTAATATGTGTCTTGGCATGTTTCTCCTTGGAATTATCCTGTATGGGACTCTCTGCACTTCCTGGACTTGATTAACTATTTCCTTTCCCATGTTATGGAAGTTTTCAACTATAATCTCTTCAAATATTTTCTCAGTCCCTTTCTTTTTCTCTTCTTCTTCTTCTGGGACCCCTATGATTTGAATGTTGGTGCATTTAATGTTGTCCCAGAGGTCTCTGAGAATGTCCTCAATTCTTTTCATTCTTTTTTCTTTATTCTGCTCTGCAGTAGTTACTTCCACTATTTTATCTTCCAGGTCACTTATCCGTTCTTCTGCCTCAGTGATTATGCTATTGATTACTTCTAAAGAATTTTAAATTTCATTTATTGTGCTGTTCATCATTGTTTGTTTGCTCTTTAGTTCTTCTTGTTCCTTGTTAAACGTTTCTTGTATTTTCTCTATTCTATTTCCAAGATTTTGGATCATCTTTACTATCATTATTCTGAATTCTTTTTCAGGTAGACTGCCTATTTCCTCTTCAGTTGTTAGGTCTGGTGGGTTTTTACCTTGCTCCTTCATCTGCTGTGTGTTTCTCTGTCTTCTCATTTTGCTTAACTTACTGTGTTTGGGGGTCTCCTTTTTGCAGGCTGCAGGTTCATAGTTCCCGTTGTTTTTGGTGTCTTCCCCCAGTGGCTAAGGTTCGTTCAGTGGCTTGTGCAGGCTTCCTGGTGGAGGGGACTAGTGCCTGTGTTCTGGTGGATGAGGCTGGATCTTGTCTTTCTTGTGGGCAGGTCCACGTCTGGTGGTGTGTTTTGGGGTGTCTGTGGCCTTATTATGATTTTAGGCAGCCTCTCTACTAATGGGTGGGGCTGTGTTCCTGTCTTGCTAGTTGTTTGGTATAGGGTGTCCAGCACTGTAGCTTGCTGGTTGTTGAGAGGAGCTGGGTCTTACTGTTGAGATGGAGATCTCTGGGAGAGCTTTCGCCATTTAATATTACGTGGAGCCAGGAGGTCTCTGGTGGACCAATGTCCTGAACTCGGCTCTCCCACCTCAGAGGCACAGTTCTGACACATGGCCCAAGCACCAAGACCCTGTCAGCCACACGGCTCAAAAGAAAAGGGAGAAAAGAAAGAAAGAAAGAAAAGAAAGAAAGAAA
>NC_041220.1:30743838-30817667 GCF_002837175.3 Physeter macrocephalus | reverse complement strand
AGAAAGAAAGAGGAAGGAAGGAAGGAAGGAAGGAAGGAAGGAAGGAAGGAAGGAAGGAAAGAAAGTTATTAAAATAAAAAATAATAATTAAAAAAATAAAAGGACAGACAGAACCCTAGGACAAATGGTAAAAGCAAAGTTATACAGACAATATCACACAAAGAAGCATACACATACACACTCAGAAAAAGATAAAAAGGAGAAAGAAAAAATATATATATAGAAAAAAGGAAAAGAGCAACCAAATCAATAAACAAATCTACCAATGTAAATAAGCTCTAAATATTAAACTAAGGTAAACATAAAACCAGAAACAAATTAGATGCAGAAAGCAAACCCCAAGTCTACAGTTGCTCCCAAAGTCCACTGCCTCAATTTTGGGATGATTCGTTATCTATTCAGGTATTCCAGACATGCAGGGTACATCAGGTTAACTGTGGAGATTTAATCCGCTGTTCCTGAGGCTGTTGGGAGAAATTTCCCTTTCTCTTCTTTGTTCGCACAGCTCCTGGGGTTCAGCTTTGCATTTGGCCCCAAATTTAAATTTTGGCCTCCGTGTGTTGGTTGCCTGAGGGCATCTGTTCCTTCCCAGACAGGACGGGGTTAAAGGAGCAGTTGATTAGGGGGCTCTGGCTCACTCAGGCCAGGGGGAGGGAGGGGTACGGAATGCGGCGCGAACCTGCAGCAGTAGAGGCTGGCATGATGTTGCAACAGCCTGAGGTGCACTGTGTGTTCTCCCAGGGAAGTTTTCCTTGGATCACGGGACCCTGGCAGTGGTGGGCTGCACAGTCTCCCAGGAGGGGAGGTGTGGAGAGTGACCTGTGCTTGCACAAAGGCTTCTTGGTGGCTGCAGCAGCAGCCTTAGCATCTCATGCTGGTCTCTAGTGCCCATGCTGATAGCCTTGGCTCGCACCCATCTCTGGAGCTCATTTAGGTGGCACTCTGAATCCCCTCTCCTCGCGCACCCCGAAAAAATAGTCTCTTCGTCTCTTAGGCAGTTCCAGACTTTTCCCCAGACTCCCTCCCGGCTAGCTGTGGTGCACTAGCCCCCTTCAGGCTGTTCACTCAGCCAACCCAAGTCCTCTCCCTGGGGTCTGACTTCTGACGCTCGAGCCTCAGCTCCCAACCCCCACCCACC
The DNA here is from genome assembly GCF_002837175.3 of Physeter macrocephalus. NCBI lineage: Eukaryota > Metazoa > Chordata > Mammalia > Artiodactyla > Physeteridae > Physeter > Physeter macrocephalus. Next base: position 30,816,529 of record NC_041220.1, on the reverse strand, counting down.
CTGGCAGGTGAGCAGACAAGCCTCTCGGCCTGGTGAGTGCTGGTTGGCACCAATCCTCTTTGTGGGAATCTTTCCACTTTGCCCTCTGCACGCCTGTTGCTGCGCTCTCTTCCATGGCTCCGAAACTTCTCCTCCCACCACCAGTAAAGGGGCTTCCTAGTATGTGGAAACTTTTCCTCCTTCACAGCTCCCTTCCAGAGGTGCAGGTTCCTGTCCCTATTCTTTTGTCTCTGTTTTTTCTTTTTTGTTTTGCTCTACCCAGGTACGTGAGGAGTTTCTTGCCTTTTGGGAAGTCTTAGGTCTTCTGCCAGCGTTCAGTAGGTGCTCTGTAGGAGTTGTTCCACATGTAGATGTATTTTTTATGTATTTGTGGGGAGGGAGGTGATCTCCACGTCTTACTCCTCCGCCATCTTGAAGGTCTGATATCACGACCCACTATTCTTCTTTATAGGAAAAGGCTATGGAGAAAAGACAGACCCTAAACAATGAATGATTTATTTATTATATGAGATGAATTCTGAATTATAATAATTGTAACGGTAGTAACTATCATTGAGTTGACTCCTACTATATGTCAAACAATGTACTAGGTGCTTCATACACATACATATTAAATCATTTATGTTCCCAATAAAAGCGTATAGGTAGGTATAAAATATGCTCATTTGACAGATGTTAAAACTGAAGCTCACAGAGTTGAAGTCACCCACGATGCATGTTTACAAGAATAATATATGGTAAATAAGGGAATGGAAACCAACTATGTCATCCACAGGAAGCTTCCTCTCAAGAGTCTCACACTGAATATAACAAACAGTAGCTTTATTAAGCATACACACAAAGTAGCTAATTATTTCCATTTACTGAATGCCTATGTGTGCCAAGCATCATGGTTGTCAGTTTACTTACTATGCTATTAATCCTCACAACAATAGATATTATTTTCCTATTTTATAAACAAGGTCAGAGAGCAACTAGGTAACTTTCCCTGAGTCACCCTCCTCCTTGAGGCAAAACCAGGATTTGAACCCAGGCTCTCTGACACCAATGCCCGAGTCTGACCCACTGTTATGACACATAGAGCCAGACTTCCTGCAGCCATCACCTCAGCTAACTATTCTGCTGATTGCAGCGGCCCCAGAGGGCACCTGGGAGGACAACTATGTCTTCTTGGATATTAGCTTCAAAAGTTGGCTATATCCCAATTTTCTCAGTAGCCGTTCAAGGCTAAGTTATTAAGAAATGAGGGAAACGCCTTCAGTTTTAGAGTGGTGGTAATTTAACAAACTTTAAAGCAAAAAGCATGGGTCAGATATGCTTCAGTCAGCGCCCCTCACTTATATTTTCTTTAAGGGGAGTTTTAATTTTTATTTGAATATGATGCATTGCCAGGCTCAGTTTAGGTGGTTCCCCAGATTGGATCAGCCCCACCAGGGTCCCAGTCCCCAGTCTGTGGTTGCTTGTTCAAGTGGACAGCCCCAGCTTCCACCATTGACCCTTAACCGCTCAGCATCAGCATCTCAGCCTCTGCTACAGGGGTGGTAGCCACAGTGATTTTTGGAAGCAGGTACAACCTGAATGCAGCTACAAAGGCTGTAACTCCTCCAACACTTCTAAGGTCAAATGATGCATCACACTATGGTGTGTGGAATCTGTTTCCTCAATAATCACCTGGTGGGGCAGGTGACAAAGCCCAGAAGTATTAATGCCCCATGAACTTTGACTAATGAGGAAGAGAGACAAGAAAAAAAGGTCAAGTTAATTATCCCTTTTCCAAGACAGGGGTTGTCAAACTATAGTCAAAGGGCCAATCTGTCCTGCCTCCTATTTTTGTAAATAAAGTTTCATTGGAACACAGCCATGCCCATTCATCTACTTATTGTCTATGACAATCTTCACAGCATAACAGAGTTGAATAATTGTGACAGAGACCATGTGCCCTAATCTGAAATAGTATTTACTATTTGGTCCTTTACAGAAAAAGTGTGTGGACCCCTGCCCTAAAGGTTTGCTCTGAAGCAGGACCTGCTTGGAAAACGCTGTGAACCAAGTCATCAGTTAGGTTTCTTATGAAGCTGTGGCCAGCCTGGTTATGTATCTTTTCATGTTTGCATTCCTTCCTCTGTTGTCTCACTTGCCTATTTGCCTTGGACCTGTTGCTCTGGGGATGCACCTGTCAATAAGGCCTGAGCACCCCAGTTTTATCACAGACTTCATTTTCTAGAGAACCTGAAATAAAGAGAGCTATAGATCTAAGATCCAGATTCATGAATTTTGTTCTTCCTAGATGTACTGGCCTTCTCATAAGTTGCATTAATCCTTCAAAAAGAATATAATCATTTCCTAATTCTTCCATGTTATTTTGAACTAGTTTTATAAAGCCATAATACCTGTAAGATCTCTAATGAGGATGTATTGAAAATTTAGACCCATTTTACTCATATTGTAAAATTTTGGGGGGTGGTTTTACAATGCAGGATTCCCCTTGACTCTCATATCATTCCACTTGGTAGCATACAATTAGAAGTCACTAGTGTTTTCCAAGGTCGTATTTAATGAGTATTATTGATGGACACTTGCATCTGTTATGGCTCAATGTCATCTCTCCTCTGTTATATTTTGATTCTCCAATAACTAAGTTCTTATCTGCTATGTTTTTCCTATCAATTTAAAAGATTTAAATTACAAGTTCTATTAAACCACCAACAAAGCATTCATTTTCAGTCTAAAGAAAAGTGTTAAATACTAAGATTGACAAGAAATGGAGCCCACATTATAAAAAACTGTTGTATGGTCAGGGAACCTTCAGAAGTGCAAACTGTACCTTGCATTGTCTTTCACCACACCCTGCTTACTAAGGAGTTTTCCTTGAGAAAGGAGAAGTATAAAAGGTAACACCAACTTGAATTTAATTACAGCTGTCAGTCTACCAAAGACAAAAGAGAAAACTGCTATAAGTATACTGGAGGGATTTAACCTAGATTTTCTTTCATCCCCTCTCTGCATCGCTAGTTAAGGAGATCTAGGCCAGATCTGGTCAGAGAGTGAGTGACTGACCCTATTAGGGACCATTTGCTGCGTCCACCTTGGAAAGTGTCAATGTTGTCCAGGACTTCTCATTCAAGTTCAGTCTTGACTGATATTCTTGGAACAAAATTGTGGAAAAGAAATTGCCTTGGTTCCATCCTCAAGTTCCCCTCCATTCTCTTAAGTCAAAATGGGTTACCTGCCGTCCAACTACGGGAAGAAAAACTTAACTGTTGTTTGTTATCAGTTCAATGTTCTTAGTTGTAGACGACAACAAAAGAAATCCTGATCAGACTTTGGAAATAAAGATTGAAATGGAATGGGGTGGTTATACAGAAGTCAGGGATTAGGCTTCACTTTACAGTGACTGCGTTCTTCCCAACCTTCTCATCTTCTGCCTTTCATGCTTGGGGAAACTAATTTGCAAGTTTGGAAACTGAAACAAAATCTAAACTTCACTAAAATGTTATAATGCTTTGATTTAGTCAGAGAAATTTCTCTTTCAGTTGAATCTGATTTAAATATCCATAGCAGCTCTACCTTTGAAAATAGAAACTAATTCACAGATCACTGCCTTAGCTTACATTTAGGTTATCAGCCTTGAAGAAGCCATAAACATTCTAATGAATAAATTAAAACATTCCTTTTGTATTACTATCAATGCCATACATCTGCTTCAGTTACAAAAGTAAACTAGCAATAATTATTTAGAACATTAGGAAAAGTCTAGAAATGTGTAAACCAAATGTAAGCCCTTAAAATTTGTTTAATTTTGTTCTGTGTGATTAAAATCCAGTAAAGATCAAATAAGAATTGGCGAAAAAACTGAGTACTGGCTTTCCTCATGTTTATGTACGGTCTAGAGAAGTAAAAACCCAGGCAAATCAAGCAAGAAAAATCAAGTGCCTATTGCTATTATAATAATTACCTCTATAGGTCTTGGACTTTAGAACCATGTTTTATATGTCTACTTGGGGACCTAAATATCCAGATTATTACAGACAAAATATGATTATGGTTTCCAAATAGTATCATTTTTATCCAGATATTTGAATAATGAGTATTAATATAATCAGTTTCTCTTCCTCAAACTAAAACAAAACAAAAACCAAACACAAAAGCCTAGTTTCAATTCCTCCTGAACTTCATTTTAAATCCTCTTATTACATAACTCTGAGCCCTTTCCAGAGTATCCCAGTCTGTTATAAGTTTTAGAAACAGTAGTCTCATTAAAAGTAATATTAAATGTAACAGGGAAAATTTTATCACTCCAATTAAGAACTTACTACTAATTATAAAATTTCCCAGAGCAAGTGGATTGTAGTAGCTACAGATATTTATGTGATTAGTAACAACACTTTACAAAAGATCTTAAAAGACATACTGTTTTATCTATAAAGCTGACTCCTTTTGTTTGGAAAATAATGTCTATAATAGTGTATATGGCTATTTCTAATATTTCACAATGCTTTTTTTCTAACTGTAAAAGATATTTAAGGAGATCATATTCCCAGACTCTCGGAGATCTCATCCCATTCTACTGTTTACCCTGTGCACTAAGACAAACTGTGTCCTGCCAACATGGCAGTGCTGGGGCTCAAGTCCTTCATGCTTTAGACCACAGTAGACTCAGTACTCCTGAGGAATTACTGCTCGGGTCATAGGTTCTGCTTCCTGATGGGGGGTAGCAATAGAGCCACGTTCACTCTTCAACAACCCCATGATACCTGCAAAGAAACCCTACTGCTTTGAAAACTGGAAGAGCCAAATGTGGTGGCATATATGACAAACCACCTCTTTGGCTTGCTGGCCCATGAGCAGTGTGAACTGATTATGCGTTATGGCTCTCTTTTCTCTGAGCCTCCTCACTGAACAATCCAAGTGGTATCCCCTCTGAACCCTTGGCCCCAGACACCTTAAAGTTGAGGGAATCTTCTATTCATTGTTTAGCTCAATGTTTCTCAAGGTTTGTGTGGAAAGAAGCTATGTTGAAATACCTGGAGAAAATTGAAGGCAGTAAAGACCCCAAGGATGCAGAAAGATTCAGGCTTTCCCTCTCCTTTATTGAAATGCTTCTTTCCTCTGCTCGCCCCCATTAAACACCCTTGTATCTCCAAAGCCTTAAGACCTTTATCATGTACAGGTATACTGGGTTACATAACATGGTTAGCATAGCATTCACAGATATAACATCCATAGTTTCACCAACAGTGAGTAACCTTGAAGAATTTGGGTTGAACATGCTGCAAGCTGGAAGATCTGTTATTCTCTACTTGTCGCCATGTACACAATGAAAATCAGAAGGTGATACAAATTTTGTTTCCCTGTGAAAAAATCATCCTCAAATGAGAGGGAAGTGCTAGTGGCAGAAATGAAAGAGAATGCGAAATGATCTAAGAAAGTCACGGGTCTTAGAATATAAAAAGTTTCATGAGGAAAATATCTGTTATTGTGATATTTATAAATTTGAATATTTATGAAGCCTTGAGATGTCTCTCTCTTGAATTTAAAGAGTCTGTTGTAAATCTAGGGTTTTAAAAAATCATAATAGTATATCATAAGGAAACTATTTATCAGACTGAAAATTGAAGAAACAAAGCATGACCAATTCAGTCACCAAGTCAGCAAAGAGAACAAGTCACAAAACTAAATGTTTTATGAGGAAACCACATAGAGATGGAACGTCAATTCAGTCTCCATTCAGCACTGGCTGGATTTTCACTCATCACAAGGTTTTGGAATCCTGTGTATTAATACAAGTGAAGAGACAAGATTTAGGGTGTTTTCCATCAAAGAAGTCTCTTATACATTTGGATATATTTTTAGCTACATCTATAGGACTCAAAGCCATTTATAAGTGAAAGAAAAAGCCAGCATAAAATCATCTTACAATCTGACTGGTTTATTTTCTTTGGCTCAAGTGGTTACTGGGTGTCTTATCTTTTTCATGTACTACCAAAAGCACAACTGTCTTTCAATATAGGATGCATATGATTCTATCAATGCTAAGTCTCAGTCCTGAAAGGTTCTGAAGACAATAATAATGGAGGGCAAAGAGTGGAAAAACTCTTTGGAGAATGAGAGCATTTCATTACTCTCTGGAGGGTAGCCACAGCTGACCAATATAAACCTTTCTGTGAAGCGGCACCCATCTGGCTTTTATAGACAGGCACTAAGCCCCCTACAGGTGGTGTCATCCATCTGGCTTTTAAGAATGTATGATGTATTCAATTCAGATGATAACATCTGTCTCTATAGATAAACCAAAGCCAATCTATAAAGTTATATCCACATATCTCTGTGAAGTACATAATAGGATGACAGAGCTGGTAGAGGTAATTGGTGGCACTACTGCTTTATCTCCCCTCCCATCACCATCTACAGTTATTTCAATGTCTACCCTTAGCCTTCACACATGCTTCAGAAAATACATAATATTTAATAACTTGTTGTATGTGTGCGTGTGTGTGTGCATTATATGTAAAGTAAACCTTTATGACTTTTTCACTTGTTCAACAATGACTCAACCGTTTCCAGCTTGAAACAAACAAACAAGCAAAACCCTTGCAATGAGAGGAGGGTAACTTCCCAAAGTCTATGATAATTTTCAGCAACCTTTCTGGAAATACATAATGTTGAAGAACCTGTTTGGCATGTAATAGTGAGGTTCCCTTCATCAACCTGTATGCTCTTTACAGTGTAAAGAATCTAAATCTTTTCAATTTACATGCCTGAACCCTTGAACAATTTATCAAAGAACTCATTTCCAGAGCAAGAAGCAATTAGTTATATTAAATATTCAAGACATCGAATGAAACACACCTTAGAAATTATAAAGTAAACACAAAAGGATGAATTCTTATCACTCCAATAGTTTAACTACAGGACATCAGGGCTTTCATTGGATATAATATGCAGTGTTTGCTTTAGTAACTAAACCAAAGGTTCTGCGCTTACAGAACTACTGCAGTGTTAAGTAAGATTAACCATTTGTATGAGTACAGAATGGGATTCTTTTTTAACCCTCTGGAGTCAGTGTCAAAATAGACTCTATTGGGCAGCCTAGCGTTTTCCCATAGGGAAACACACTGACCCCAAGATACCAAAATGAAGCATTAGTAACAACAAGCAGAATATGCTCTGAGATGAACAACAGTCTGATAAACCCGAGTCACTGCTCCAGACCTTGAACCAATAAGAACTGCTCTGACTGTACTGACATGAATGATATATTGCACTCCCTGGTTTTCTTCTCCAGAGTAGAAAGAAGACAGATGTGTGTTGCTCACAAATTCTGCTCTTGACTTAAGGAGACTCATTCAAGTACTTCTCAATAGTTTCTAGCATCACATTTATCTTCTATCTATGCTATGCTAGGCTATTATACTCTACTAGCTCTCTCAGAAGGGTTTCTTGTAACTAAAATGATAAAGCAGAAGGATTTACTTCCTAAAGGTTTTCCTTTGACACAATTATTGGTAGGGTCAACTATATTTAATGTACAGAGAACACATCCCCCTGTATTATCAGTATCTGGGAGAGTCAGTGTCATTGGTTTCATATCCATTTAGGGAAATCATTGCTTTATCCCATCACCGTGGCATCCTTTAAATCCACTGCGGAATTAGGTAGAGAATCATTCCCAAAATACATTAAATATTTCTAAACCACGCTAATAGTCATTAATTCACTTCCAGGAGGCAATAATATATGTCACACAAATTAAATACACACACAAGCACAAACTTACACATGCTTACATACATGAGCCACAATTAATTATATTTTAAATATAAAATTCTCATTATGTACAAGTGAAACATTTTCCAAATTCAGACCAAAGAATTAAAAGGAATGATGATATAGTCTACTGCTTTCAGAGCAAAAAAAAAAAAAGGGATATCTTTTCTGAATTATCTCACAGATTTCTCTGTGATTTTTGGAAAATGAAATAAAATTTTAACATAGTCTAATTTTCTGTAAAGTCACAATAGTACAGACAGGTAGCATGATATAATTTTTAAGACCTTAAAAAATGCCAGGAAGAGGAAATGGGCTTTAGTCATAAAGCACAGCCAAATTAGCTGTGGAAAGAGCTTTAAACTTGGATTTAGAACCTGGGTTCTAACCTTGATTATTCAGTTCATGAGCTGACTTTTTTGTCAAGTCATCTTACCTCTCACTTTTTTATATAATGGGAATAATAATTAAAGTACATGATGGTTGTGAAGATTAAATGAAATAATGCATATGGACAAGCCAAGCATCATGGCAGACACATTGTAGATATTCAGTAAACATTAATACCTTTCCCCATTTATCTGAGGTTTTACAACATTTAGGATATAGTTACACACTTTAGGTTATAGTTGTTGTAAAGCCTTCTAAAAGCAATAAATATAAGCCAATCTAGACCCTAAGGTTTAAAATAGAAGCTAACTTCAAAAATCCAAATGAGAGGTAAAATTGTCCCTGACTTACTATTGTAAAAATAATAATTTACTTTAATTACTGTAGAGAAGGGAGAAAAGAAGCATTCATTTCAGGTTTGGAGGATTTCAACAAAGGTTCTCACCATTTTGCATGTAATAATCCAAGAGAGTAAGGAGATTCCTTTCTACTTCTTGGTAGCTCAAGGCAGATCTGAACTCCCCAGCAATGGAAGGCAGGTAAACATCTATCTCCAAAGGAAGAACTACTTCTATACTTTGAATCTTTTGATGTTAAATTCTGACAGGAACACTAGGCTAAACCCAAACAAAAGAATCATCTCATTCATTTATTTCACCAAATTAAGGTAATTTTCACATTAAGAAGGTCAACGACAAATGATCAGTTAGTATACCTAACACCTTGGTGTTAGGTATAAACTGATGAGTTTATTTTTCTGGGCAAGTCCCATAATTCTTTTATTTTGAAAACAGAAAGGATGATGTTGCTGGAAAGCAGACTCTGAGAGGACTGAGGTTTGCAAGCACGAAGTTTACAGGGGAATACCTTGGCATTACCACCTGTGAGAGGGTAAAAGCAGTAGGACTGAGCAGAGAGAGAAAGTGGGTACCACAAGGACCTCAGCCAATCTCATGGGGAGCTCTGGAGCTGGGAGTGTTGACAGCACAGTTTTCAGAAATTGAGGGAAGGAACTAGCCTTTCTATTCTCCTCATGAACCATTAGATTCAGGCTCTCCTGGGAAAGAGATGTGACCCAATTAATAAAGAGAAGGAAACTCAGCTTTGCGCTGTTGGCCTCAATAACCCCAGAAGCTGGGAGAATGAGAAATTCAGTCCCAGGAAGAAAAGATGAGGCTGACAGACTGTTTCCGAGGCTTTTACTTTGCTCATATGATTGCTCTTACCCACAGGCTTAGGCTTAGGCACAAATGTGGGATCTTCCGGCTACATTCAATTATACTTTGGGGACTGGGGAAGTAATCTTTGGGTGGATCTCTGGACCCCTTGAGCCAAACCTGGGCCAGGACTTTATTTATTATCTTTTCCTCCACTCTTAAAAGATGTGTGAGTATTCCCCTTTCCTCAGTATATGGTTACTAAGTAAATGCCCATAGGTTCCTTTGTGGAAAAACTAGGGAATTTATTATCATATATATTTGTCATCTTCTTGCTGAGTCCTTCCTTCCAGGGATCCTGTCTCTCCCATGGTAAGTGGGTTATGGATTGGTAATCTGGCTCAGATCCAGAAAAATGGTAAGGGATTTTGACATTTATTGGGGAAGTCGTCTAGCCCATGGATGATCTACTCTTGGTTGATTTTTGTTGTGTAGATTGAGCGATTCTTTTGCAGGCTTCCCTTCTATCTTGACTATAGAGATGCCATATTCGATTAACCATCTCCAGAGCTCTCTGCATCTCAATTCTCTGAGCTACCACTCCAGCCTTGCTGCTCATTATAGGAAGTGTGCCCAACTGACTTTTGACATTTAATAATTATAGTCTATTATTTTAGGATCCAGTCATTCTTCCTTGCTGTCAGACAGTCTAGCTCTGTTAAGGCAACTCCTACTATGACAGCCACCATGGAGCTTCTCCATGATGTTGGTACCTAGCAACAAAGCATTCTTTACTGCTTTGATAAATGCAGAGTCCTTTGGGACTTCCTTTAAAACACAGACATCAGGCAGATTTTTCCAGCCTTACCTAGTATAGTTACTCCCCTGAGCCTTTCTATCCCTTCCTCATTGTCCCACAGAGTTGGCATTCTATGTCAGTGAATGTGGCCATCATTTTCTTCAAGCTCTTCAGAGTGACTTCCAACTGCATCCAGCATCTACTCTCAGGATCCTTTATCCATGGAGTTCTTCAATATTGATAAATTCTCCCTCAGGCAACTTTATTCACCTCTCTCTTTGGACAACACATTTTTGAAAATTCGGGAGCAACCAAGAAACAGAGGATCCTGTGCTATCAGAAAATTCCCCCTAATGAGATGACTTTTCACAAAATAGACTAGAATTACTAATGTGAAACGGTGTTGTGAGAAAAGCGCTCTGAGTTCAAACAATAAAATCATTTCTAATCTAATATTGTCTCAAGGAGATGGGTGAGATGAAGTAGAAAAATCTAACTGGTTCATACTTTTTTTCCTGAGATTTTCCTACCCTTCAGATATTTTTCTCTTTCTTTCATTCAAAGGGACAAAAGAGAGAATCTGGTGCGGCAACAGTTTGCAGATGGAATAGCTAATGTGTGTAACCACTTGGCCAATACTCGTCTATGGATGCCTTTCAGGGCACAGTTTCCAACTGAATCTGCCTCAGTAGAATATAAAAAGGAAGTGCACAAAATGTGGTTCTCTTAGGTGGAAAGCAAGCATCTTCCTTAATTTTCCAGCCATAAAAAAGGAGAGGTCATTTTCATGGAGGCAAATCTGCACTGACACTGCCTGAGTCAGCCATTCATGACTGCAATTACTTCTTAAATGCTGCCCTGAGCATTTCTGCACTTCTTTTCTCTTGATTCCAGCTGCCCCTACTGCCCCAAAGCCCAGACCACCAGCATGGCCTATCTTTCTCATATGCTAGAATTAGAATGTGAATATGGTGGCTGAAAGAATAATGGGGAAAAGAAAAAGTAGTTTTCCTAAAGGCCAACAATATCAAAAGTAGTTTACCTGAACTTACTGAGTAAACCAGACAGTTTCTCTGTGATCAACTAGGCTTAGCACTGACTAAACCACCAGAACTAAATTGACCTCCTGGATACATATTTATTAACGTATATCCAAAGTAAATTAGATTTCATTTGTCTCTTACATCATAGAGAGGTCCTTTCCTTTTCTTTTAACCTTGAGACAGGTAAACACAACTGGGGCAGGGACCTTCTGCATATTAATCAGAAAAATTCTGAAATGTTTGATATGAACAATGTATTTGTGCTCGTTACATATTTCTTTTTCTTTTGCTTAATATTTTGAGAACTTCCATCTATATGCTTTTGAATCAGTACACTTAGATTATTTAAAAATGTTTTGTAAGCTCTATTTGTCATCCAAAAGCTTCAGAGGTATTTCTTTTTTCTTCAAGCTCTTTATTAAAACACACACGCAGAGGAAACTATGATTTGCCAAGTATAAACAAGCACAGACACCAAATGTTTCAAGTAGACTTGGAAACCTGACTCTGAATTTAGAGTAAAATTCTGCCCTTGGTTTATGTTAAAGATGTACTTACACCCACTCCTGCCCCATCCCTCCAGTGGCTTCTGTAACGTAATTGCTGCTTTTTATCATGGACCTTGTCCAGCAACTAAGACTCACTCATAGATGGCTCCAATTTGGCTCTATGGGCTGCCACACTCTTCTTCCACAAAATAGCAACCCTGCCATCAATCATGGCTGGAGAATGGAACACCACACGTGGGAACCTCTGTTGGTGAGGAAATGCCAACCGATCATAGGCGGCACACCTTTTTTTCCTCATTCTTATTTGTCACAGATTTTTTATATTTTCCCTGGCTCCCTTCCTTTTCTCTTATTGTCTTAGGTTTTCTTACCATTTCTCTTTTTTTTTTTTTTTTTTTTTTTTTTTAAGCATACTGCTTTTCTTATGACTAGGTCTTAGGAGAGCTACTCAGGACATTTGTGTTTGGGGCCCTAGATCTACAAAATGGTTTAGGGATGGTTGAAGGGAAGCATCACAAAACTGACTGGAATACGTGTCACCTCAGCTCTTAGTGGCCAAAGCGCTGAGGAGTCTAGATTCAGCCCCCAAGGGCAGGTAAATAGTCTTTGTCTTTTCTTAAAGAAACTGTTCCAGCAGTGGTCTTTTCACTGTGCGTTCAAAAGCGGTCCACCCAATTCTAGGGACAAATGCAGTCCAAATCTTGTCTGCATTTCTCTGTCCGAGGTTGACTGTAAAACCTTAGAAAACTTTACCAAGAGCACATTGCAAACATCTCAGCTCAAACCACCACTGACATTCACCGGGCCAACCACAGAAGCCTCTTAACTTTGAGCCCACAGTCCATGCTTGCTCCCCCCATTCTTCATTCTATACAACATTCAGGGTATTGTGTTCCGAATGCATGTTTGATCTCATTGCTCACTTCTCCCTCGTCAATCTTATCAAGCCTTTCAATAGTCCTCGGAATAGAGACCAAAGTCCAGCCCCATCTTGTCTCACTTTCCCCTCACTCTCCACACCCTACAGCTGCCCTTCTTTTTCATTCCTCAGCTCTCCGTGCTCCCTCCCATCATAGAGTCTCTGCGCTCCTGGTGCCCCCTTTGAATTCATCTCCCCATCTCCCAGCCCTACTGCCTATCCTTCTCCTCCACTCCTTACATAGTTAACTCTTACTCATTCTTCAGCTCTCAACCCAGGCATTATTTCCTAAAAGGAATTTCAGTTCCTCTGCTAAATATTCTCATCATGCAATATCCCATTACTTTGGAGTCCTCACCTCAGCTTTGGTTATACATTCTCATGATTTAAATTGCCAGTGCATCACCAGCATAGGGCCTAACACATAAGACTCACTTAATAATTATTTACTGAATGAATAAATGAATTCATTGAGAGTTACTTATCACAACATGCTCTCAAATATTGTATTTTGCCCCTGGCTATTATTATCTGTATACTGAACTAGATATGGGACTATGGTTTCTATAGACTTGCAGTTTAATTTACATCTTAATGATGGTCTTTAAATAATAGACACCAATGTTTTCCCTATGGCCTTGTTCATGGCATTGTTAAAATGATGTCCAGAAATTTAAAACTTTTGCTCTGTGAAAGTACATATGAAGAAGTTGAAAAGACAAGCTACGTGCCGGGAGAAAATAACTGCAAATGACATATCCGACAAAGAACTAGTATCTACAATATGTAAAGAAGTTCCAAAACTCAACAGTAAAAAAACAAACAGTCCAATTAGAAAATGGGCAAAATACATTAACAGACATTTCACTGAAGAGGGAATACAGATAGCAAATAAGCACAAGAAAAGATATTCAATATCAATAGCCGCTAGCGAAATGTAAATTAATGCCACAATGAAATATCATTATACACCTATGAGAAAGGCTAAAATAAAAATTAGTTGACAAAACCACATGCTGGCAAGGATATGATGAAACTGGAGAAATGGGATCACTCATACATGGCTGGTAAGATGGTCTGGCCCCTCTAGAACACAACTTGACAGCTTCTTTAAAAACTCAAGATGCATCTACCATACAACCCAGTAACTGCATCACTGGGCTTTTATTCCAGAGAAATGTAAACATATGTTAACACAAAAACCCTTACACAAATGTTCATAGCAGCTTTATTTGTAACAGCCGAAATTAAAGTCAGCCCACATGTTCTTCAATAAATAAACAGTTAAACAAACTATAGTACATACATACTATGGTATACTACTCAGAAACGAAAAGGAACAAATTCTTGATACACCACCATTTAGATGAATCTCCAGGGAATATTCTGAGTGGAAAAAAAAATTCTCAGTCCTCAAAGCTTTCATATTATATCATTCTATTTATATAACATTTTGAAAGGACAAAATTTTAGAAGTGGAGGATAGTTTAGTGGTTGCCAGGAGTTAGGGATAGGGTAGCAGGAGGAAGGAGGGAGGTGGGTATGATTATAAAAGGACAAGAGTCAATATCTTGACAATGGATGGATATGCAATCACCTGTGCAGGTGATCAATTGTATAGAACTTAACGCACATGCATGAATGTAAATAAAACTAAGGAAATCTGACAAAGATTGGTGGCTTATATCAATATCAATACTCTAATTGTAATATTATACTGTAGTTTTACAAATGCTACCATTGGGGGAAAATGGGCAAAGTGTACAAGGGATAGCTCTGTATTATTTCTTATAACTGCCTGTGAATCTACATTTATCTCAAAATTTTCAGTTAAAAATGATATCCAGAGATTTTTATTATTTTACTTTTTTCACCAACAGATGAAAACCTCTGGAGACCTAGTGGATCCAAGGCAGAACACATCTCTAGCTTTTATGGAGCATATATTTCTTGTGCAAGAGTAAAGAGGGAACCAGCTTTCAGAAGCTGGTTCCATGTCTAATGGTTTGGACTTAAGGGTAGGTGGAGTTACTGCTGCCCTAGCACTCCCTATAGCAGGTTTTATAGCCTTGTGACTTCAAACACAGGGAAAAGAAGTTCCAGGAATTATGGCAGGGACAGGGCAGGACTTCCAATGTCAAAGGAAAATAGTAGCTGGAGGAACAAACCAATCAGAGGCAAGAATACTGATGATAGGTGGGTTCCCATGGACCTGTGTAGCAGAGGAAATGGGAGTAAAGAAGAGGGGGTAGTGGAGAAGGTGCTGATTTATATATAAGACTTGATGGTAAGGTAGATGTAAATTTCACTAACTTATAGCTCCATTTCAAGGCAAAGTCTCATCTGCTGCAAATGTGTATATTATTGTGTATGTGTGCATATGTGGATGTGTGTGTAAATTTAAAATTTACATAATAGTAATCTGTATCTGTTTTGGCTTTGCTGTCTTAACACTTTCATAAAGTGGTTGCAGATGTTGATGTTACAGTTCAGAATTTCCTCCCCTCAATTAAAAGCAGGATGGTGGGGCTTAATTATACTGCAAGGATTTTTAATATGGTATCACCAAAATTATCATGATAATAGGTTCTCATTAGGTTCACCACAAAACTTTAAGTATCTGTGATAACACTTCTTATGAGCTAGATTCTAGAATAATGCTTAAGAAAATTCTGAGGTTTTACCCGATAGTAAATCAGCAATGAAATAGCCCCATTTAATTACTGGAAAATGACTGATTATTTTCTCTCCAGAGGTAGTTACATTAAGTGAAATTTGATGGTGTGGTCTTAAGAGACAAAAAAATAACACATACTGCAGAAGGGTTGAAAGCAAGATTGAGACCGTCCAACAGGATACAGAGAAAACAGGCTAATTAGCAACTCACTAAGATATCTCACTGAAGTGCTCTCTGAAAGCTGCACCTTTTTTTTGTTTGTTTCACAGAGCATCTGCAGCCCTGTGGGTACAGACTGTCAAAAATGAGGTTAAGGAAATTGGCAAAGGGCACACAATGATTATGATGTCACATCCATAAATATTAAATAATAATAATAAAACACAAAAACATTAGGGTGATATACAGAGAGCCTGGATAGGATTTGATTTCTCAAGAGCCAAATAAGAACCAGATGGGAAAAATGCCCAGCCCTAGAAAAAAAGACAATAATGAAAAGAGGGTACTGTTATTATACCGAGAGAAGCTTTGCAAGTCACACCATACCTTCACGGCAGGAGAATCAGGACACTTCAGGAAGGAGGCCTGTGATGAACCTTAGCGGGCTTAAGACAGAAATGGATTTAATAACTGTTGATTGTAACCCTGGTGGATGCTTCAAGCTCTCTCTGTAATGAACCCAGCACACATCCAGTGGTACATCCTGTCCCAAGAAGCCAGCGGTCCATTACTTAACCTACAGCACATGTTGCATAAAAACCTTTTGTTTTCACCACAGAACCTCCGCCAATTTCCTTTAATTGACCTGGATTAGAGTGCTGATCCTAGAAGAAGAATCCAAGCAGCCAGAGACCCACGTTTCTCTTCAAAGTTTATCCTCAATTTACAGATAGAAAGAGGGTCCAGGTAGATTTATCAAGCGTCTGGTTGTCCAGTTAGACTCCCGGCTTTGT
This sequence comes from Physeter macrocephalus, assembly GCF_002837175.3. Classification (NCBI taxonomy): domain Eukaryota; kingdom Metazoa; phylum Chordata; class Mammalia; order Artiodactyla; family Physeteridae; genus Physeter; species Physeter macrocephalus. The sequence goes on along the minus strand of NC_041220.1, from coordinate 30,800,315 downwards.
CACGCCTTAGACATTTTTATGGCTCTGATTACATTTCCCGGGTTTAAAACTGACAATTTCAGAACAATTCTTTCCTTCGTTTTTCCTCCCCTGTCTTTCACACCCATAACTTCATTTGAATGTATGAATCTAACCTGACGTGGATTTATCCACAGAAGGGCTAAAGCTTAATAAAATTTATTTGTTTTGTTGGGGTATTATCACTCAGTGACAACTAGCATGGTCTTCTGCATCGTATGTGATGTTTCCTTCTGATAAATCATATACATGCACACCAGTGTACAGGCACAAGCTCACAGACGTGGGCATACAGACATGAGAACACACACACGCACAAGCACGTGCACACACACTCAAGAACACATATATTTAGAGTTTCTTCATGAAAAAGGAAAACTTCTGAAAGTGTTTTTGCTCTTTGATTTCCCACTAACTTAGACATTTACACTTTGGGTCCTGGGGCTTGTAATGATAATAAAGTACCTCTGCAGAACTTTTCTGGGATCACGATTCCGTCATTTTACCCCCAACCAAGGAAACTATGATTTCTTTTCCCAGGCCCAGTAGCAACCTTAAGTTCTGTTATTCTCAGTATCTCAGAGAATTCCAGATTCTTGTAAATTCAGAAGCACCAGGGGCTTTATCCTAAAATAAGCTATCGTTCTTCTTTATATATTAGAGTTAAAACTTCTTGGGCTTTTGTCTTTGATGTTGCTTAAATATTCATAAGATGCAAATGGCCAATATCATATTCTTTCTTTAGAGCAGGTATTCATGGGGCAAGGATTTAGGAAAGGATGCAGTAAAAGGGAGACTGGAAAGACCAAAGATAAACAGTGACAACTTTGCCAAGAACCAGCCCCAGAGTTGAGTTACATTTACATTTGGCTTTTAATTTCTCCATCAATTTGGACTGTGTTTTGTGAAAACGCGATAATATATGTGAAAGTACCTAGCTGAATTTTTGGGACATGGCAGACAACCAATAAATATAAGTTTTTACTACTATATTAAGCATCTTTTTCTCATAAGTAGAATTTACCCAGGTGGTACAGAAAAGTTACAACTTGGTTGAGCCAGTTAGAATAAAACACACTGAGAACACATACTTAACGTTACCATAAAAATTCTAAACCTCACCTTCATCCAAGGAAACCAAAATCATTGAAAACCTAAGAATTCCTATTCTCCATCTCTAACTCTCCTTAAGCTGTCATTCCAAAAGAAACCAGGCAAATTTCCAAGTCATTCCAGTTTTTATTTGTTCCACATTATCTTCCACTTGAGACTAATAATTGTTAAACCAATCCCATATATGATAATCTCTTAAGAAATGCATACAAATTTATAGGGAATCTTAGCACAGGAAAGTAGCAATTGTGCTTGTCTAAAAGCAAAATTCCATTTTGGAATTTTGTTGTCACCATTTGGTGAATGGTGAATGTTGTCACCATTCATTGGCTATTGACAAGTATGGTGACAACCCTGTGTCTTCAGTGTCACCATTGGTAGAGGGGCAATAATCGCCTATCTGTGAGGGGTTCTGTGCACTGACTGTTTTGGATGCTGTTATGCAACAAGTGAGTAGCAAATAAAATAAAAATGGAACCCAAGACTCTTGCTCCTAGCCCTATGCCAATTCATATGCTCTGATAGTCTGTTTAGAAATTAAAGCATGGAGTAGTGCTATAATAAGTTATTTAACAATACCATTGGGAGGTCTCAAATATTTTACTTATTATTACACTTCTATACTTCTTACATTCTTATTTCTTATATTCCTTACGCTATAGTAGAAACTTTCATCTTGTTAAATCAAATCTCCATTCTATTTAATTCTGGTATCGTTTAAGGTCACTCTTACAGGTCTGTCTCTAGATTTAGTTATACATATAAATTCAGTAACTGTTATACAAGATAGTAAATATATCTAAAATATAGAAAAACCTACATCACCAACTCATCATTTTTTTAATCTTTCAAAATGCCTTAAGGGAGTCATTTTTCATTTTCTTTTGATTTATTCCACTTTCAGCCAAGCGAATCTTAAGTGACCCATTATCTAGAGATTATGGGAAAGAACTAACCATTGTAATCACTATGGAAAAAAAAATAAAAGTGACATTTCCTAAAGCTTACAAAGGTGCAAACAAAATCTGCAAGAAGTACTTCATTTATTTCCTGTGTGGATGTTTTGTATGGCACTAATTTTATACACAAAATATACCACATCAGATTAAACATTCATTTTTTAATTACGTAAATTGAGACCCCAATATCATATATTACTTATTCAAAGAAATTATTTCTGTGACTAAGAAAAAAAATTTTAGCTCTCAATCCAGACACCCAGCTTTATCCATTACAGGAGACCACGTAACTTCTGAGTATCCCCTGGAACATTTAGGTCACAGGGTCAATCTCTGCCTTGTTCACAGTGATTTAAAGTCATTAGCAGCTAATGATTATCTGTGTTGAACAAGAGTCCAGTCACACCACAAGCTGTCATAGCTGATACCAATTAACAGCTTTGGTAGCAGCAGCAAGTTTGGAAATTGAATAATCCTACCAAGTGCTGTCTCATTAGTAGGAAGCTGCCTTTTCCATCACTACCTGTTCTGTAAAAATCAGAAGTGCTAACATTTCCATGAATAAGAAATAAATGATTCCTATGACTCTAGAGAGAAAATAATTTACTTGAAGAATTTTATCTCTTATTTCAATTTATAACTCTTCTTGACATTTTGTTCCAATATTCAAAATTATGTCAGAGCAAATGAACTATTATAGGAAAAATTGTATTAATTTTACCCGTTGATATAAGCAAAACATATTGCTTTTGATTTTTATGAATAGGTAATTTTGTTTTTCATAAATACATAATGAACTGTTTTTTTCCCCCCATGGATAGAAAGGGTCTTTTGAATACATAAGATACAGCTACAAGGATGCCAATCTTTTTGTTTATGTCTGTTCAGCCAACACATTTGAAATGTTCTAAAGCTGATTTTTCTTTTTACATATAACAAAGTCTGTCACCAGCACAGTGTTGACAAGACTCACAACTGACCCACTCTTTGTATTACCAGTCTGCAAACTCAACCGGGGCATCAATAAAAAGTTTGTGATTAATATCAGATTTGAGGCATTTCTGTGGAAGCATATTGCATTTAGCCATAGTACGCATCATTTCTTGCCCTTGCAATTGCACTGGTCTAACTGAACAGCAAAGGGGAGAATACATATAGCTACATCATTTTAGAGCTTTTCTTGGCCCCGTCTTAGGAAAGTGGAAATGGTACTTCAGCTGTACTCTCTAAAGGTGAGAAGTGCTCATGAACCTATGACATTGGGTTTTCTGGGGAAGGGAGTGGAATGGTACATTTTAAGAAATCTTTCTCCATCTGGCCACTCTGCTCTGACTCCACTCGAGTCCCATCTGAGGTGCGACTGGGTGCACCTCCCATCTGAGGAGACTGCGTGCAGAGGTCTGGCCCTTGACCAGAGTTCCTGGTGCGACACTGCTGTGCTAACACCTCCGCTTGGCAGGGCGTGTGCAGAAGCACTGCGAGCCAAGATGGTGGCAGCGGGCCATGTGCAGAAGCACTGCAATCCAAGATGGCGGTGGTGGGCCGTGTGCAGAAGCACTGCAACCCAAGATGGCGGTGGTGGGCCGTGTGCAGAGACGCTGCGCCCACACTGGCACTGCGAGCTGGAGCATGAGCAGTGCAGCCCCACCTGACCTGTGAGAACCCCGCCCTCTCCCCTCCCTGCTAACTGGATCCCTATAAAGCAGCCCCAGCGAGGGCCTTTGAGGAGAGAGCATGTACTCTAGAGCACCAGCTTGAACCTCTCCATTCTCTGATCCAAGAATAAAGCTTTCCTTTGCTTCTGAACAATGAAAAAAAGAAGTACTATACACCAATCTTTTTCAGAAATGTTACCATTTTACTCTTAAGATATTCCCTTCAGCTCTCTGGACTATAAAAAAAGTACTCACTGAGAAAATTATAAATTCTGCCACCTTCACAGAGAGAAGGAATCCCTTAGTAGTCAATCCAAGTTACTGATACCAGGAGAAAGTCACTTGGAACTCTTCCTGAGTATCAAAGCTAGAGGGCTTGAAACAATGGAATAAACCATGTGACCAAAGGATGAGATGGATCCAGGGAAGCATGGTCCCACAGAATATCAGAAAACCACTTTAAAGCTCTAAGAACCCAGACACACTCTACTGAGTCTAGTTAGTAATTAATAAAACACCTAGAGTCCCCTAAGCATGAAATGACCATATATGATTGGGTTATTCTGAGTTAACATTGCCTCCCTGATGATGAGTCCTTGGTCCTCAAGGACAGTGGGGCTTTTGTTTGTGATTTGTTCCATAATTATATAATTCATTTTCCTATTTATTTACCAGCATTGGTGAATATCGTCTGGATACAGTATTTAACTAGGAGCTGATTTAACATAGTAAGGCCATCTGTCTTCTCTTGTAAACCCTGAGAGATTAGGGATATGACCCTAAGGCTGAACTACTTTTCTCCCAAAAGCAGGCTTGGCAAATTACCATGGTCTTGGGTCAAAGTGAACAAATTCTTTGGCTTGTCCAACCAATGCAAACATCCCTTTAAGTTAAAAAAAAAAGCATAAAATGCTTAAATTACACATGAAAATTATAAATTCACATACTTTATATATATTTTTTCTAGGCTTTCTGAATTATTGACGTAAGTCAGTGTTCATAATTCATAGTTCAGTGTTCTGAACACTGTTTCCCAATCTTTTAAATTTTTGTTTCTACTAGTTATTTTCCACCTTCTAAATTTGTAACTTATCTCCATTTCTCCTGACTGGTTTTCACAACATATTTTATCAAGCTTTTTAAAAAAATTGTGTTTTCTTTTTATACCTTTTATGGTGGTATTGCTTTTGCTATTTTCCATTTTATTGATTTCTTCTGTTGTCTGCTCCTTTCTTTTTTGTTTCTTTGGATTTATTTTAATGCTCATTTTCAAACTGCTTTAGTTGAATATTTAGCTCCTTTGCTTTTATTTCTTTGTTGCCATTGTTGTTTGCTTTTTGATAAATATATCTAATGTCAGAAGTTACTTTTGGTAATGATTTAACTGCATCCCAGAAATCCTGATATGTGCCCTTTTCATAGCTATGTAATTAATAATTCTCCAAATGATTTTCTTCTTGCGTCAAGAGCTATGTAATGTATAAACTATGTTTACAGTTTCAAATACACAAAATATTTTAGCTATCTTTTTGTTATAAATTTTAAATTTTATTCTTCTCTAACTATATAATATATACAGTATTAACTCTCCAGAATGCATTGAGCTTAATTTTTGAATTAGTATTCAGTCGATTTTTGTGAATGTGTCATGTATTCCAGAAAACAATGTATTCTCCTTTGGGGGCAAAAAATTATATGTATATATGTAAATTCACATACAATACGATACTATTACTTCAATCTTCTATGCTACTTTTTTCCCCTTCTGGATCTATCAGTTAAATTATCCAGCTACAGTTATTGATGTAACCATATTTTTATTTTGCATTTTGTTGCTTTTTGTATTTTGAGGCTATATTAATAGATGCATACATCTTTATGATTATTTTATCTTCTGCATATAACATCCCTATTATTTCCTTTTACATTTTAGCCCTTAAATTATATTTGCCATTTCTAAAACTGCTACCCAACTTTCTTTTCATTCATATTCACCTTTATATTTCTTTATATTCAAACTTTATATACCCTATTGTTTTAATTTTTTTTTTTAGGCAATATATTACTAGATATTGGTATATTTTGATAAATTAACCTGAATCTTTGTTTTTGAATGGTGATTTTAACCCATGTATATTTATCATAATTACTGATATGTTAGGTCTTATTTGTGTCATCTTATTTTATATTTATTTTACAATAATTTTACTTCATTTATTTTTTCTATTTTATTACTTTCCATTGGCTAATTACATTTTCTTCTGCTATTTTAATAGTTATACATCCTATTTTTATTCTTCTGGTGGGCACTCATTATATAAAACTCATGAAGTTTTTTTCCCCTCAGTTTTGCTGACGTTTATAAGTAACGATGTCTTAGCCACAAATAAGAGAAAAACTTCTACAACCTCACACCTACCTCTGACCTATTCCCAATAACATACTCATTATCCTACTGTTAACTAGAATTTTATTTTCAGATTGTTGTGGCTATACATTTTTTTGTGTTGCTTATTTTTATGATAATAAACTTGTCCTTATTTTCCATGTATCATCACTTCCAGATTCACCTCTCTTATCAAAGAATGCATTCTAAGGGTTTTTTAAAGTGTCCCCACGAGGTGAACCACCTAAATCTGTACATGTCTGAGGATATGCTTATTTCATCTTAATATGTAAATAACAGTTTATTTGCCTGTAGAAGTCTAATATTCAAAATTCCTTTCCTTCAAGATACTGCTCCTGTTTCCAATAATCCTGTTGAGAAGTCTGATATCAATGTGATTCTTATTACTTTGTAGGTGATCTGCTGTGTTTCTCTGGAAACGTTAAGTTTGTCTTTGTGTTTTATGGTAATATGTAGGGAGTTTTTTCACATCTTTTCTGCTTAGTACTCTCAGTGCCTTTTCTATCTGAAGTTTTATAACTTGCTTTATTTCTAGGGAAAAAAATGGTCATTATTTTTCAATTATTCTCCCCTTTATTTATTCTTCTTTTCTTCTGATATATGTGGAAATTTTATCTTCCACATTTGTTAACTTTTCTCATTCTACCATCTCTTCATTCTTTATCAATGCTTTAAGTCTCTACAGTGTATTAATTTATCATTTGCCTGTATACATTCAATTATTCAAATCATCTTTTATTTTACATTGACAATTAAATATTTTATATCAAAGATCCCCATTTGTTTATTTTACACAACCCTTTTTCCTGTATTTACTATTCTTCCCCATCCCTCTCAGGATATTTATTAAGTTTATTTTCTATATTTTTATTTTATATACTCTATTATTTTCATTTCTTCTGTTATAGGTTGTTCTGTGTGTTGCCTTTTTCTAAAATAATGCTTGCTCTCCACATTAGACTTGTTATTTTTTCCTGTGCATTCATCTTTTATTACCTTGGGACAAGCAGATATTACCTTGGCTAATATAAAAGGCAACATCTATTTAAACAAACACCTGAAACAAACTGACTCCATCTATTTCCTCTGAAAAGGTAACAGCATGCTTAATGCTCAAAACTAGTAGGCTACTCTCATGCCCATGAAGTGCTACTCTCACCAATTGAGTACAATGACTCAGATTAGTTTGATTTGTCCCCAAACCTATATATGTCAGTTGCTGTTATTATTGAACATAATTGAGTTAAATATGATGTAAATTAATGAAATACAAATGACAAAAGGAAAAAAACATTCCTATTAAAAGATTGGGGGAAAAGAAATCAATAATTGTTTTTTTCAAAAATAATCCACACAAATATAGGTAATATAAGTATTTTTAATAATGTGGAATTATCAATAAAATCTAGGAGTCTCTTCCAGATTGCTTGTCAAGTGTTTTACAATTTTAATTTCAATTTAAAGAATCAAATATTGAAATGATAGATATTCACAGGAGTGTGGTTTATGCAAGAAAGATGACAGAACTTTAACCAGGAAACCTATACTCAAAGGAAAAGCCTTCACCTTGTATGATTAGATTGGTTAATAAATGTACCTGTGTATATTTTTAATTAATAAGTGCATTTGAGGTACACCCATCAATTTGTATGATTCCCCTCTTCAGTCAAATTTTTGAAATTAACTGCATAACTGTTGTAGCTCTTCTTTGGTTGCCACACTCACTGGGTAGATAGGCTGGTGGGGCAAAGAGGAAGTGCTCCTCAGCTGGCCAGCCCAAGCACTGCCATGACCTTGACGTCTCCCTGTGCCTGGCTGGCGTGGCGGCTCTCCTGTCCCACAGATAGAACAAGGCAGGACAGTGACTTGCCCAAGGCAACATGAAGACCTGGAAAGGACGTAACCAGACAGCTCTTTCTCACCCAATCCCCCGATTGTCTGTCCCCCCAGGCCTACATTTTTCACCTTCACACCAAGACCCAACTATCTTCTGCCTCTGCACAGGTTTCTTGAAGATTTTATTTTAGTGTCTGACGCTAGCTGCAAGTTCCATAAATCTCCCTGCATCTTCTCTGGAATCTGGGGGTTCATCTGGGGGAAGAATCCAAGAAGCCGTGCTGGTTTACTCTCTTGTCTAACCATATAATACTTGTTTAGTTTTTTTTAAAGTTCTAGTTAATTAAAAAAAAATAAAAAGGACACTCCTCACCTACAAATTTTTTGACACCCTTAGGTATTTCAGAAGTTTTCCAAGGACAGAAAAGCTCAGCACCACATTTGTTTAGTTGCTGCAGTACATAAATCATTAGATTTACTAGACAGAATATTTTGGTTTTTTTCAAAAAACATTTGTATTCCTAGCAACCACTCCCATCCACCTGCCTCCTTACCCAGCCCAGGAGACTCTGCTCGCTCAATACCCTCCATCTATATTCCTCCATAGCCAACCTTTTGTACCATGCAGAACTGGCAATGTTTCAACATGACTCCTCACTAATTTTGAATTTTTAAAATGAGTCCCACTAACAGAAGGTTAAAAATTGGGGCCCAGGAAAAGATACTTTTACAGAAAATTTTAGTATAGAAACAGGATCTTTGTGCTGCTGAACTATGAAGACAAATGTTGCAAGATGTGGAGATATCATTAATTTCTCTTCCCTGCAGACAAAGCACTTGCAGGTAATGAGGTGTTACTGAACTTGATACCTCTCTGCTTTGAAAACCCTTCTACCTTTATCAGCACTTCCTTCCAGCGAGATCAGATGTTCCAACAAATCAACTCTTTAAATGCTGAATTCATTTACATTATGTGATATAAATTATATATGTTATCTCCTACATTTATATGATATATGAAATCTTTCACAGTCATCAAAACTAACATACTGGAGCCAAGGTATTTCCAAATAATCATATTAGTATAATCAGTCAGTAAGGAAGAATTGCTCAAAGTAGTAAACAACGAATCAATTTATACTTTATATACAGCTTGCAAAAGTACTTAGAAGTCAGGTTCTCTTGTCTCTTCTCAAATAAATCTTCAGTTTAAAATAAAATTTAATAGAAACTCTAATTTGAATTTCTTACATGGAACATCTGGGGTCTTCCATACCTATGGAGGTCAAGTATTTCGCAAATAGCCGGGTAGAGACAAATGCTTGTCCTTAATTTACATACATCAAAACATTAGTCTTAGGCCACCACAGAAGATTGTTGATCATTATTTGATCACCTGATGGATGATTTGGGTTTTTTTTCCCCAAACTCTATGGAAAGAAATATTGGAACAAGTGACTCCCATGAACCTCTGGGTGATAGGATCCAGAGAGCAGGCAGAGGTTGTCCAGCCTGAACATGACCACGCCCAAGTTAAAACCTTTCATTGGTTCCCTGTCCCTCTCTGAATTAAATCCAATTCATAATCCTTTTACAGTCATTTGAAAAATCTACCATGTGGCAGACACTCTTGATATCCTGATAATTAAGATATGAATATAACATAATCAAATGTGAATGTTCAGGATTAGTTAGGGAAAAAACTGTTTATTCTAGAAGCAACATACAGTCCTGGTACAGAGCCAGTCTCATTGCCAACTACAGGGAAACTCAAATCCTAATACATTTCTGTGGTCCCCAGGACCTTCTATAGCATACTGCAGTAGTTCTGGGAGCATCCATTCTCCACCGGGCCCAATTTAATAGACTGACTGCAGCAAACAACTCTGAAAGTATAAGACTACAAAAATATTCTCCTCACTTCCTAGCAAGTTTTTCTACAAAACATCAGTGTCTCAGACATAAATGATAAATTCAGTCTATACGGGCTTTCCAAAGGGTCTTCTAACTTTGTTTTTCAGGTTCGTGCTTTCCTGATAGTGGCTGTCCCATAACCAAAATTAACTGAAAATCCAGAATATTATGACACACCCAGGACCTCTTGACGGTTACCCAGTGTGTCCAAACACACTGCCTAAAAACAGCAGTCAAAAACACCCTCATGCCTTCTACTATTAGACCCCAAAAGGTTCTTACCTATTTGTAATCATTTCCAGGAAAGATAATTTCATCACCATCCCTTTTCACTCAGCCTGCAACAGTAACACCTCTAAATAATATTGTCTCAGATGTCTCTCAACTTTCTCAATTGTCCCCTACCCCAAGCCCCCCTTTCCCTACCCTGCTGGTGAAAAGAAAACTGTCAACAAAGGAAAATAATCACCTAAGACCTTTGGTCTGGCTTCTGATCTTGCTCTTCCACAAAAGCCAACTAGAGTGAGAATAGAATCGTGGGTCATGAAATAGGCACTTGGAGGGAATTAGGTGACTGGCCTTCTATTTAAGCCAGGTGTGACCTTAAGCCAGCTACCTAATTTCCCTTGGCCTCAGCTTCCTTACCGGTGAAATCAAGAGTTAAACTAAATGATCACTAAGTTACTTTCCAGCTCTAAAATTCCCGGGTTTTAAGTAAGACACTGGTTATCCCTTTTATGAGACTTCCTGTTATGAGATTCCTGTTATTTCCTCTTATGAGATTAACATACTCATTTACTAAATGACATTTTAATTTCGGCCCCAAGTGTCAGAGACTTTTACTTGTTCAACAAATGGTACAATTCACTCCCTAAATGCCTTTAGGTTTGATTATAAATTGCCAGAAGTCAGTTATAGCCCGGAGTCTGTGGTAAGACTGGGGATTTATAATTGAAACGGACAGCGAGGCTTCTGGAGTGCCACCGGGGGAAAGGAATCTATTCCAAAATGAAATGGGCTTTACTGGGTTCCTCAGAAAAATATCCCGAGTCACAGTGGCCAGCCTATTAGGAACTCGACTCACTCTTGCCAAGTTTTCCAGTGACTGCTTTGTGTTATCATGGTCTGAAAAATAGGGCTGTATTTTCTTTTTTTTTTTTTTTTTAAACCAAGAGAAAACAAGATGCATTTGGTCATCAAAAGCAACCCTTTCAGAGAAGGCAATTTAGAATGTGGTGGAGAGTGAATGCATGCCTGTTAAAGCCACAGTTATTCCCTCCCTAGCCAGTCTCCATTATTCCAGAAACAGCTGCTCTGAAGGTTGGCTGAGGTCTTGTTTGGAGAATCAATTAGCCAAAGAAGTTTGGGCCAGTGAAGAATGTCACTCAAGTATAGAAAGATTTGGAAAACACTTCCACTTTTGTGTTTCCTTCAAGAAAAGTGATCCATGTACTGCATCACTAAAATGCCGTGTAACTTAACAAAGACATGGATCTGTCTAAAATGGGTTTCGTTGATGACTTTCTTAGAGAAGAAGATGCCGCCCAAACCCAAACAGGGACCCAATGATTACCAAAAATCCACAGTTATAGGAACACGGCATGATCCTCAGGATGGGTTTCAGTTTTATTTCCACTTTCTTTAAAAGAATGAAATGTTTAAAAGTTCTAGTTGCAATATAGACCTTCTGATTCAAATAAGAAGTGTCTTTCAAGCAGTGGAAATATTATGTACACACATAATACAGGCATTCTTCGGAATGTCTCCTTATGGTTAGTTAACTCATACAGAAAACATGTATTTGACTTTGAGGGAAAGAACAAGCTCATCCAGTTTCTAAATACTTGATTCTACACCTTTGTCATCATTATCACTTGTATCCTCCTCTCCCCCCCACCCCTGAGCCCGGGAGACCAGTGAAATATATTTAAATGTGTGTGATATGATTACACTGATGACTATGTGGAAAAAAAGGGTGGAGATATCCACACATGAGTTACAGATAACAACTAAGAGGCTATTCTAATAATCCAAGCAAAAATGATGAGATACTGAGTAAAGTCTTTGGTAGTAGAAATAAGTCCCATATGGTAATTACCAACTATTTGAAACAACATTTTATTTCTATGTTGTCTAGCTCTTTTTCTCAATAGAAGCAGATGGCTCTAAATATATATATATTTTTTTTTTTTTTGTATACGCGGGCCTCTCACTTTTTTTTGGTACGCGGGCCTCTCACTGTTGTGGCCTCTCCCGTTGCGGAGCACAGGCTCCGGACGCGCAGGCTCAGTGGCCGTGGCTCACGGGCCCAGCCGCTCCGCGGCATGTGGGATCTTCCCAGACCGGGACACGAACCCGTGTCCCCTGCATCGGCAGGCGGACCCCCAACCACTGCGCCACCAGGGAAGCCCTAAATATATTTTAGATTGCAATATATATTTTTTAAGTTTGGGATTATACTTCTTGTGGTAACTAAAGCTGTGTAACTGGTGAGATCGTCAAAAGAATAAATCTAGACAGAAAAGAGGAGACAAGATAAAAGAGGAAAAGAGGAGGGGGGGAGAGGAGGGAAGAGAAAGGAATAGGCATAATCATTCAACAAATAATTTGAGTACTTAAAATTCTAGGTGATAGGACTTACTGGAGAACAACCACCAAAAAAATTTTAAAAATCCCTGCCTTCCTGAAACATTCATCTGGCATCTTCAATAAGCAAAATATGTAATATGTCACATGTTCATAAGTACTTTGGACAAAAACTAAGCAGGAAAGTGAGACAAAGAATGTGGAGGTGGCTGCAATTTCAAATATGATAGAGATGGAAAGTCTCCCCGAGATGCTCATTTGATGGAAGTGAGGGAGTGCTATCTGAGGAAGGGTGTTTCAGGCAGAGGAGACAGCAAATGCAGAAACCTTGATCACATGGCAAGAAGGCCAGTATGACCAGAAGGAGAAAAAAAGAGTAGTACGAAATGAGGTCACGAGATCATGTTGGCTCTTACAGGCCTAGATAAGGACTTTAGCTTTTTGCTCTGAGAGTGTTGGAAAGCCAAGGGAGGGTTTTTCACAGAGGAGTAACATGATCTGATTTACTTTTGAGCAGGATCGCTCTGGCTGCTCTACTGAGAAAAGACCAGAGGCAGGCAAGAAGCAGAGAGGCTATATTGTCAGGAGACAATTGCAATCATCTAAGTGAGAGATGACCTTAGCAGTGGAACAGGTGAGAGACAGTTAAGTTCTGAAAACATTTTTAAGATACAGCCATAGGATTTGCTGATAGATTGGATGCAGCATGTGAAAGAGAGAAATTAAAGAGGAGATTCTGGCCTGAGTCTGAGATCAGAAGAAAAACAGGAGATACAAGTTTGTGATGAAAGATCAGGAGAAGTTTGGGAGAAGACAGAGGTCGATTTGGACTCGTTAGTGTTGATACACGTACTAGAGATCCATTAAACACGTTGACCTGGCACCTGGAACTTGGAGTCTTGGCAGAGGGGAGCCTGAGACTAAGTTTGAGAATCATCAACATACAGAAGGTGTCGCAGGCAATGAGACTGAAGAGGTGATGCAGACAGACAGGAGAAGAGGCCAGCCCTGGTTCTGGGAACCAGGTGTCTGAGAGCCGTGGGGGAGGGTCAGCAAAAACGCCAAGAAGGAGCAGGCAGAGGAGCGTTCTGAAGAGTGTGTCCTACAAGCCAAGCCAAGAGCTTCACAAAAGGGGGAGTGGTCAGTTTTGTCAAATTGTTAAGTCACAGGAGGCCTGAGATGTGTGGCCCCTGGAGGTGAGTTTTGGTAGGTTTGGTGGAGGCAAAAGGTAGGCTAGGGAGGGTTTGAGGGACCAAGGGGAGGAGAATTTAGATCCAAGCAGAATGGATAAGCCTTTCAAGGAGTTTTGCTGCAAAGGTTGATAATTAAAGGAAGAAATGAGATCAAGAATTTTATAGGATTTGTTCACGTCCTTCGCCATAGTTCTTTCATGACCTCTTTGATCATTTTCTATGAGGAAACCAGTCAGTCCCCTTGATTATTTCTGTTGCTCTTCTGTTTCTCAAGATGAAAAAAACAGAATACTCTGCAGCATTCCAGGGGTTGACCTATCAAGGCTTTACTTAGATTTGTTCAGCTCATTCCTGCTTTAGAAGATTAGTCAATGGTCAGGAAATCTAAATCTCTTTTGGAGGATAAACAATGGTCACCCTCAGAACCTCATAATTTGCTATAATTTTAATGGGTCTATACTAAAAAGTGAATGAAAAGTTATCATTTTTAATCCGTGTAACAGGTACTGACTGAGCACCTGCCTTAAGCAGTATGGGGGCATCACTAACCTCTATTGTGAAGACATTTTTCCTTGAAGGAGTCTGTGGTATATTAGCAGAGATAAGACGGGAACCTATATAAGTGTGATGTAAATACATACATTTTATCAATGTGGAAATCCTCAAAAGCCAGCTTAATCTGATTTTGTTCTCATTACCACACTGAGAGCTAGAATGGCCAAACTATTTAAAAAGGGTTTTCCATTCCCCTGATCCACTTCTTCTTTTTTCATGCCACTAAACCAAATGCCATGAAATTTTTTTATAACCTAAGGGATTTAGGGAATATGTATATTTAGATCTGAGTAATGCCCTCCAAGTGAGGAATGGGATTGAGTGTGCTCAGATTGACTAAGAGAGGGGATGCTATTACAGGCACCTGGAGATTTCTGGCTAGAGGAAACAGTACTTATGAAAGTGTACACAGGAACTTTAGAGTGCTGGCTTCACTTCATAAGGATCCATCTTTCAACAAATGTTGGGGGTGTGTATGTGTGGTATGATGATAAGGAGCACCAAGGCATCCTCCTGTGTGCAGATTATGTTGTTTCTTCTTCTTCTTCTTTTTTTTTTTTTTACGGTACGCAGGCCTCTCACTGCTGTGGCCTCTCCCATTGCGGAGCCCAGGCTCCGGACGCGCAGGCTCAGCGGCCACGGCTCACAGGCCCAGCCGCTCCACGGCATGTGGGATCCTCCCGGACCGGGGCACGAACCCGTGTCCCCTGCATCGGCAGGCGGACTCTCAACCACTGCGCCACCAGGGAAGCCCTATGTTGTTTCTTGATCTGCGTTTTGGGTACACAAATGTGTTCAATGTGATTTGTGCTCTCCATCTGTGTGTATATGTGTATGTGTGACATATTTCAAGAAAAAGTTAAAAAACAGTCAGATGTTTAAATACTTTTGAAAATAAAGTGTTGTTTAAGCAACTGAAGTAAAAAGTTTTGGGCCAGTGAAATTGGTACTTTACATTTTATATCACAATTGAGATGAAGAGTTTAACAGTCAGGGTTCCACCAGAGAGACAGAACCAGAGATAGATAGATAGATAGATTAAGAGATTTATTTATTTCAAGGAATTGTTTTATGAGATGAGGGGGTCTGGTTGGGCAAAGTTCAAAATTAGTAGGGCAGGCCTATAGGCTGGAAACTGGGGCAGGAGCTGACACAGCAGATCTCACACAGAATTTCTTCTTCAGGGACACCCCGGTTTTGCTCTTAGACCTTTCAACCAATTAGATAAGCCCCACCCACGTTATCAAGGTTACTCTACTTATAAAGTCAACTGATTGCAGATATTAACCACGTCTACAAAATAACTTCATAGCAACTCCTAGATGAGCACGTGATTGAAAAGTGGGTAATATAGCCTACCCAACTTGACAACAAAACTATCCATCATAATGGGTTATGTGAGGATTACAGGTTGAAACTGAAACTCATTCTTCATTTTGTCAAGGCTATGTTGTTCTCACTGGGAGTTTGAAAAAAGAGAAACATATAAAATAACCAGTTATGGATGAGAGGAAACTTTTTCTGTGTGCTATGTGCACCAGCACAGTACTTTCTAAGCTTCCCCCAGCATGACCCTTGAGGAAGAAATTCTTCATCCTTATTGTCTTCTCAGAAATGAATTTCATTTAGAAAGGCTGAAGAAATCTGTTCAATCGTTTGGAGCAATAATAGCATTCCAACAAGCAAAAACGTGTTTTTTTAACCAGCATTGAAATTTGCCAGAATTTATGTGTATGCAAAAAAATTACAGGAGTTTGAATTTTAAAATTTCAAACTTGGCACATGTATTTCTCAAATGAGGCATGTGGGTTTTGCTAGTTTGCGGGGGCAGGGAAAGGGAGAGGAGGGATTTATTTGGGAATGAATTTTACCAATAAGAAAAGAACTGAAGGTTCCAGTTAGGTCGCCAGCATTTTAGGGATATAGTGATACACTCCCCCTCCTCTTGGTTTTCCAAGATTGATCCCAAGCACTAGGAAGAGGAGGAATCGTTTGGCAGAGCCCATCAATGATGTATTCCTCCCTCCCCAAATCCCTGTCAAGGGCACCAGTTAAAGAGCCTAATCTTTTCCTTTTCATTGTTTATCATCATCATATTATGATAACAATTCTTTCTGAGCTGATAATAACAACAATAGTTTTTAATCACTGAGCACTAACTAGGTGTCAGGAACACTTTATATATTTACTAATATAATGCTCTCAACAGCTATGAGATAGGTACTATTATTTTGCCCATTTTATAATTAGGGAAACTAAGGCACAGCAAAGGAAGGCAATGCGTTTCAAGTCACATAGTTAATATGAGGCCAAGCCAGGATTCAAACCCAAGCAGCCTAACTGCAAAGACCAGCTCTAAACCAATCACAACGCTAATTCCCTGGAATCAAAAGGAATGTCCATGACACTCAGATATAAGCTGGTGACTCTCAGAACTGCTCAACAGTTAAAATATCTTTTTTTGTTTGTTTTTTACAAAAGAATTGAAATAGAATCTCTGAAGGATAACACACCCCCAAATTTAAACTTGGTAATGAAACCCACAGTGCTGAATGGACACTAGCTAATTACATCTACCAACCAGATGTGGGGCCTGTATGTTTTGCGTTTTGAATGTGTAGGGCTTCATATGACAAAAACAATTCGCAATGGTTAAGCCTTTCATTTGGACTTCTGCCCAAGGAGAGCTTACCCAGGATTGAAACTAGGTAAATAATTATCAGTTTCTTTATTCCAAAATACTTTGAGTAAATAAGTAGGGTTTTTTTTTATAATCTATTAATTTTTATTGGTTTATAAAAAACTGTGGGATAAGATTCTGTAGAAGAGAATTCCTAACTTGTTTTTGGTAAAATTCCATTTTCTCCAATATTTTGTCTCTAGACCAACAAAAAGAGCAGTGATAATATCTTTTCAGAGGCAAAATTGGTGTGGATTTTTTTCCTCTTAGCAGAACTTTAGACTCTGAAGAAGTATTTTGGTATGCTTATTTAAAGAACAGCTAGATTTACTGCCAAATAGCTCTTCATGAAAGACATATGTAAATACAGCAGAGTAACCGAGATAATTCTATTTCATTTGAAAAACACTTTCTTAATTATGTGAACTTGTTTGAAAGAATATGAAATGCTCTGTATTTAGTTCTATAAGAAGTTTGGCTGTGATATTTATGATGTAATCATAGCCAGGAGTTGAAAATTATATTAATATTGAATGCAAAACTATTTTCTTTTCTCTTTCCTTGTATTTTTAATAAAGGAAAATGCTAATTTAAAAAATTGCAAAAAATATCCTCTCTGGCACTAAGTACTGCTATTTAACTTTATTTTATTTTTAATGTGTCATAATTTACATTTGCAATGTCCTAGTCTCCAAACTATTATGTTAAAAAAATGAATTAAATATATTCTTTTATCAAAGGTAGCATTAAAATGCACAGAAGCCTAGTCTTACTTACATCATAGGGTAATCTGCCAGAAAATGTCTGCCCTGATGCAAATTTCCAATAAATATCTAATATTTTGTTTCTGAACATTACAGATATGAAACTAGCATATGGCAGCAATTTCATATCAGTTATCTAGTTCAAATCTTAAGACTCTGAAATAGTTTGAAAGATGATATTATCTTTTACAGACAGGGAACTGCGGAACCAAATGACTAAGTGCCTTGCCCCAAATCCCACTGTTAATGAATGAACTCCGCAAGGATATTAATTTCCTGTCTTCCAAAGCTAAGCTCCTTCTCACTCCCGCATGCTGCCAACTCAACCCTGATTTGAATACTGATCTTGCCCGTTATTTTCTCCCTTTTATTCGCCTTAACAGCGACATACTACAATCCAAATGGTTTAAACAGGCAGTACATACATGCTAAAAACTTAGTTCATTTTATCCTTGGAAACCTTTTCGGTTTGTTTGTTCCACTAAAGTTGAAATGATCATTGCCTATGTAGAAAATTGTCTATCTGAAATCACTAATGAAATTCCAAAGTTGAATTCTTTATCACACCATACTGCAGCTCTAACAAATCAGTTTATTTTAGTGAATGTCATACTCATTGATCCTGTAACATGAAACAAATGCATAAGAATCATTCCAGATTCCTCCCTTTTCCTTGCCTTCTACTCCAATCACAAAGTCTTTCATCTTCCCTCCGGAATGTTACCTTTTTCTTGCCTGAACCATTGCAATGACTTCTATGTGCTCTCTGAATCAGGAGTCTCCTCCTGCTCCAATCAAATTATTGCCAAAGAGATCTTTCTGTCCCAACATGTCACACACCTGATTTAAACATTCCAATACATCCTTCAAGATAAAGTTAAACTCCACAGGCAGGTATATACAGTGATGAATACTTTGGGCTCCTCCTCGGCCTCATCCTTCTCATCCTTTTCTATATGTAGTCCATTCGTACAATCTGCTTACAGTCCTGGGCTCTCCCACCTATTGGCCTATATACATGTTCTCTCTTCTGAAAACACTGTACCTACCCTTACACCACAGACAGAGCTGCAAAGTTGCAGCAGTAATATTCTGAATATTAATCAATGTTCACATCAAATTTCCTTACTAGCACTCAAGAGAATTCCCCCCTTCTGCTCATCCTTCTCTTACACTAATCGTTCCTACTTTTCTCCTATTAAGGAACAACAATTTCAGTAATGTGTAACAATTGTCAGATTTAAAGTGAAGGGGTATATGTCAATCCCATATACACACTACTATATATAAAATAGATACTAATAAGGATCCACTGCATAGCACAGGGAACTCTACTCAATACTCTGTAATGACCTATATGGGAAAAGAATCTAAAAAAGAGTGGATATATGTATATGTTTAACTGACTCACTTTGCTGTACACCTGAAACACAACACTGTAAACCAACTATACTCCAATAAAAATTTAAAAAATAAATAAATAAACAAATAAAGTGAAGGGGTAATGGCACATTGGGATATGAAGCCAGAACCAAGAGTGACAGGGACAATAACAACTCTCAGAGCAGTTCAGGGGACTGGAGTTTTAAATGCACTTCCCCTAACAGAGAAAGAAACATATAATGCCTCAAGTTATTCAAGAAAAATTACCTCCCATAAGCTTGCCACAGCAGTAAGAGATTCCTCTACAGTCTAATAGAGCTGACGCTACCCAAGTTATCACAACCCTCCAAAATTCAGCTTATAATTGTGCACATCATCCAAATACTAGCTTAAGATCTAACAAGAAATATCTAAACACAACTAGCTAAGTGGCTTAATGACAAACACTGGGCTTGAGTTAATCTCTTTTACTCAAGAATGGGTAATTATAAATTTTAAATAATAGAAAATTTGAAGAGATTCTACACAAGGAAAAAAGGAAAAGATACACTCAAGGGGCAGAAGACTTACAATTATAAGAAAGCATCATTTGATGTTATCAGAAATTTCCTGAAAGCACATACTCTATTAAATTAGAGAAACAAGTGAAATGATATACATCAAATTGAAATAAAACTGAACATGACTGAAGTGTGGAATAGAGAGAAGGTCCAGGTATAAGCCTTCAGTTGGATGAAATAAGGGAATGATGGGATAAAAATAGCATTTCAACAGAATAATTAAAATCTGTATTAAAATCAGTATAGAGTATAATGAAGAGCACAGAAAAATCAAATCAGTGATGAGACATACAAAACTGAAAAATAACCCACCATGTAGTGACTCCAAAACAAAAATCCCAAGAAAAAACCAAAACATTAAAACAGAAGAAAAAATCAAGGCTGTAACTGTAGAAAACCTTTTGAAACTGCAGTGCAAGCACAATGAGTACTTTGGACTGCTGTTTATATCTACATGCTGCAGGGAGTTTCACTGAAAAGATGCCAACTGCCTAAACCCTGTTGAAGAAAATTTTTAATTATAAAAACAAAGGATAAGTATATAGGCAGAAAAATAGTATGCTTCAGAAAAAGAAATTAGGAAAGTCCCAGATATATACTCAGGAACACAGAATGTGAAAGACAATGAAGTAATTAATAAGTATAAACATATAAAAATAGTCATTTTACATGAGAATAACAAAGTGATAATCTAATAACAAAGTGATATCTAAGATATGCCACAGGTCAAATACCAAAACACAGTCCTCTGGGACAAAATAAGCAGTATTCTAGAGCTATCTGAATAATAAATCAAAATTAAGAATTATGCTAAAAAGTAACATCTACAGATATTTTTAAGGAAAAAAAATTTTATATCTCCCCCCAAATCCCCAGCTAAAATATCAACTTATATACCAGCAACAGGAATAGAGCTTTAGATATATACTTATGTGTGTTTATGTTCACGTGTGTGTGTCTATATGAGCTAATAAAGGATATTACTGATGGATCCATGGAAAACAAAATATTCCAAGTCTAATTTGAACTCACTAAAAAGGGAATCAAAACAAAGACCTGTAAAATACAGAATATGTTATCTACTAAGGCAACATAGTGCCTTGAAACCAGTTAAACATTGTTAAAAACTAAAAAACTGTGACTAATATAGTTTTAGAGATGAATACAAATGTCATAAATAACAACTTAAATTAGGAATATAATGTGAATTCAAAACAACTTTATAGGAATGTCTTAGGAATAAAACTCCTGATTAGTTTTGACAAATTGAATAATTTAGATAATAACTTCATTTGAAAACAATATGTTCTCACCAAATTAAGTTAAACTAAAAACTGAATATAATGTATAAAATGTTTAAAAATCTGCAATAATCAAAACATTGTAGAGGCACAGAATCAAACCAAACAATGGAAACAAGAAAGTATGTCCACAAACAGGCCAAGTACCAGCACACTTAAGAATTCAGTGTGGGATAAGATAGTGCATTAAATCAGGGAAGAAAGGACAGTTTATTTAATAAATTGAATCTTATTGTTGAGGAAAAAGATTGGATCGGTACCCCCGAGACACACCCCAGAACACATTACAGATTGGATAAAGATTTATATTGAAGCAATAAACAAAATGTTTTATTAGAAATTATAGGGGAACATTTATACAAATTTAGCATAAATACTTTCTAGGCATGCTATCAATTTATCTAGGCAAAAAAAATAAGGAAAATATAAATATATTTACCACATATATACTTAATACTTGTATTTCTTCTAACTAGAACCACATTAAAAACTGGAGAAAATGTTTTAGCTATAAATAACAAGTACATGCTTAATATTCTTAATATATAAAAAGTTCTTTGAAATCAACAAGACAAAAATTTCAATTTAAAAAATGACATAAGAAACCTATAAAAATATGTGATTTGTGCATTTTTTAAAAGGAGATAACACCTTTTATCTAACAAATTGTCAAAGACTTTATTTGTAATATCTGAGGTTAGCCAAGGTATGAAGAAATAAGCTCTTTTTACACTTATTGGTAGAGTTATAAATTAATTCATCTTTTTCTTGGGGCCAAGTTTATTCCAACCCATTATGAACATGTACCCCCTTTGACCCAGAAATTTCACTTATAAAAATAATCATAGACATGTGCAGTATGTATCTTATAAGCATAATGTAAAGTGATCTAATACTCACCCATCAGATATTCCTCATAATTTGAAATACCTGTGTCCTGTAGTAAAATTTTCACTTAATTGGAATTAAAAATGTTTTAAATATGGCATTCCCTAAGTGTTCTCTCTTCATAATTAAAAGCTATGCTTATGTAATTACCCTTGTAATGTCTTGTGGGAAATGTGTATAAAAAGAGATAAAGAAATTCCAAATGACTGGGTTGGGCAAACAAGAACAGGATGGAGGATTTGTTGAATAAACAGGAAAAAGTAAGCAGGGAATTTCTTATAAAGTATGGACAAACTAACAGTTTGGTAATATTTCCCCACCTCTGCACAGACAATAAATTAACCACACAGGAACTATCCCCTTTCCTGTTATTAAAAAGGGAAGAAAAGCATGATAGATTCAGTGTAGTGGGCGACTCTTGCCCAACCTGGTCTAAACTCATTTATCCATTTTGTCCCCAGGACAAATGACCATGGGAGCCTAGTGTTGTTCAGAAAATTTGAATCTGTCCTTGAAGAAACATTCACATTTTTCCACATCAAAACAACACAAATCAAATATTTTGAAGGATGTCTTGCCATAGAATCAAGGTATCATAAAAAGTAACTAGAAGTCCATGGGGTTTTATGTTTGAAAGATGCACTTAATTAATGATCTTCCTTTTTAAGAGCCTGGTTATCAAGTGTACTTGTATTGCTCAGGCTTATTCAAATCAGTAAGTACTTTGAGTTGTTAATCGTACTTGACTGCAAATTCGGACCTAATGGGAATAATTCATTATTGTAGCAGACATTTGTCACTTTCCTGAGACTCCTATATATAGGAAATCCCGTATCTATGAGTCTTGATAAGAGATAGTCTGGACTCCCTTTAGAGAAGTGGATTGACTCACCATCTGACAGACATTATTCTGGTTCATGGGAAATAGTAAGACGCCTAGGTAAAATATACCTGGTTAAAATACACATTTGCCAGAAAATAGGAGATAAAGGCACAAAAATACAGAAGCCTAATATTAACTTATCTAAAAGATGTTTCCAGGGCAACATGGGCTCTCCCAAACAAAGTAGATAATAAGGTAAAATATTTTATATCCACTACAAAAGGGCATGACACTTGGGTCATTTTTGTTTTAGGAGAGAAAACATAACCACTTTTGAGTATGCCATCTGAGCATTTATGAGACATATTAAAGGGTGCCAGTTTCAAGTAAGATCCCATAGGAAAAGAAGGCTCTTCAGCTGACCAGACACTTCTGGAAGTAGCTTCACTACCTTGTTCTTATACCCAGGGAATCTAAGACTTACTTACTTTTCTCCCCTATAGGAGAATCACAGCAGAAATCTGTGGGCAAAGTCGTTACCCTTTTCTCAAGTGTCTGTGCTTATTTTGAATAATAGATCCTGGTTTGTCTCTGGTACCAGGCCACAACTAAACATGTGACCATGGGACATGCAATGTCACGTTATGAATATGTGCATTAATCCACTTGTCTATGAAGTCAGGTATGCCCCAAAGTGCTCCACCATCAAATGGAAATGGATATATAGAACTGGACGTGATTAGGTACTGAGGGCACAAGTTTTTGGAGCCACATTACTAATCCCTACTTTTATTTTTGCCTCAGCTATCATGGAGGTGTTTATGATCAATTGACCAAAACGGAAAAAGAAATCCTAGATTTCAAAAGGCCTTGCGCAAAATACAGGCATTCTCGAAATTTAGCTTTCCATCCATAAACTCTGGGTGCTGTTGGTTTGGTTGTCCTAGTAACCAAGGTAGGAATGCTTCAGAAGATACAACAATGGAGTCATTAATTGGTAAACTGACAATACCACCCAGCCAATTCAGGCTCTTCATGCACTAAGTAAATAGGCAATAAAGGGAATTCTGGTATTGACTTTTGAGATTGATCCTGACTGTCAAGAGGGATTAGAATTGCTGTTGCACAATAATTAGGACAGTAAGAAATATTGATAGAACTCAAAGAATGCCCTGGGGTGCTTCCTGGTCTTATTTGTTAATTGATGAAATTAATTGGGAGATCATGGCCATCTCTGTAGGAAAGACAACCAAAGGCTTAGATTTCTCAAGAATGAAGGTTTGGGACACCACATCAGATAAAGAAACTTGAACATTTGAGGTACTGGCTAAATTTTTTAAAAGATACGTGAAATGAGCAATGGAAAAGTCTTAACTGCCAACTTTCAGCCTCATGACCAGTTACAAAAAGGGGACTGCAACAATATCCTGTGTTTTCTTCCTCCTCTGTGTTTGTATATTTAATTAACTTCTCTCTTCTTTCCTACCCTTTCCTCCCTCTATTTTGTAGAGGATGTGTTGGTTCTGAACAACTTTTCAATGTGCCCCATAGGATTACAATGGATTATAAATCAACTAGAAGAAAAATGGATTTGTCAGGATGCAGTAAGGAATGAGACTTGTAGTGTTCCCCTTCGGGGGAGGAAGAGAATGCATTTTGGAAACATGAAGGTTAGCTGCATTAAGTTGGAGGGAAAATATTTTTAACTATTGGAGGAAGAGCTCAAGTCAATGTTGCATGCGCCAACATGGATTTCAGGGCATGTTTGGCACTCTTTTTCACTTCTCAGTATCTAATCCCCCTTCTCACTGAGAGATCCAACCTATCTCCCAGTATAGAAACTAAAATTGCCAAGTTCTCATTTTTCCCTTCTCCCTCGGAGGACATGGGCCTGTGACAAAGGCTCCACCAGTCACACTCATCAACCTGGGACTCAGGAGTCAGTATCAAAAAGAAGCAGATACCAAGAGAATCCTCTCAGGTAGCTGTGGCAGCTGAAACAAGGAGAATTCCTAGGGCAAGTATGGCAGTGGTGCCAGCAGGACCAGTGAGTGTTGCTGTATTGGATCAGCATTTAAGGTTTTGAGAAGACTTCATTTTCCTCACTGGACAGTTTCTATCGTTTTATTTGGATGCGTTCTGCAGCTGTTTACACTCCATAGAGCTATACAGTACATTGTTTGTCCGTTTCCTAATATCTTCTGTTTTCTTTTGTTTTTCAGGGTTTCTTTTTACTTTTTATTTTGAAGTCATTTTAGGTCTAATACCTTTTTAATAACTCCTTTTTCTGTTTAAATCAGCAAGAAAAAGTTTCTGTTGCTTGCAATTAAGAATCCTGACTATACAGTTGTATAGTTCATCACAGGATTGTTAATTATGAATAACTAGAAATTAATTAAATAACCAAACTTTGGTATTAGGGTGAAGGGAATTATATTTATACCACAGAATACTAGCAATCATTTTTAAATGATATTATAGGATAAAACTTAAAGACTTACAAAAGTATTCAGGATACATCAAGTGGCAAAGCGTGCTGCAAGCTAAGTGCTAGGTCACAGGTTTGTATTTTATATGTTCTTTATATCTGTCTATCACCTATCTATCTATCTATCTATCTATCTATCTATCGTGTATCTATCCTGTGTTAGTTATCTATTACTGCATAACAAATTACCCCAAACCTAAGCAGCTTAAAACAATAATCATTTTTATTCTCTCCAGTTTCTCTGAGTCAGATTTGAGAGAGTAGGGGGTGGCATTTGAAGTGGATGCACAGTCTGTTATAATCTAATATGATAAGTGATGTCCTTCCACTAGGAGCAAGTCACTGAGTTCAGCCCACATTCAAGGGTAGGGTAATTAAGTTGTACCTCTCGAGTACAGGAGTGTCAAAGAATCCATTGACCAATCTTTAAAACCACTATGTACACATACATATGCAGATAAAAATATTTAAATACATAAAATATTTCATGATAAACACACCCAGAAAAGCACATGGTATAGAATATCATGTATTTTATAAAAATTATAAAAGCGTGTGTGTGTGTAACCATGTACTGCCAGTGTCAGCTTCCCTCTTAACAACTCTAATGAATTGCAGCAGGGCTGAAGCACCCCCTGGGGAAGGGTATTTTTTTTGAATTGTATCTACAATTAAATTGCACATACACACAGACATAACTCTCAGACCATAGGAGGTGGATGGATGATGGTACAAAGGACAGATTTCAGGGCAGAACTATTAGGTCCCCGGAGAGAACTGGAGGGAGAGAAGGAGCTCAGTAAAACAAACTGGACTGAGCTCCCAGGTGGGCAAAAAGTCGTGGTTCTGGGGACTAGAGCATGCAGCTGACACCACACCCACCCAAGAGGTTCTCTTATCTCAATTCAGCTGCTAACAACAGATGAACGAGCAGCAGAAACAGAATGACTAGCATTCTAAGGTAAGGAACGCCCATAAATAACTGGAGAGGGTGGGAACAGGAGAGACAGCTCTGCAGAAGAGCTAGGAGATTTCACTATTCATATTACTGTGACCTCATTTCTACCTAAAAGCTGTTTGATAGATTCAGAATGCATAAATACCAAAAAGTTAACACTGTGACCGCTTTCTTTTTTGCTAATCTATATCTTCTAAATTCTCTGTAACTAATGCATGTGATTTTATGGTAATAACAAGTAAGGTTTTAAAAACACCTCGAATATAAAGAAAGATTAAAATATAATTGAAAGTGAAAACAGGATATAAAACTGTATACAGTAGAAGCCTCATTCATTTTTAAATGCAGATATATGATAATACAAAGTATTAATGAGATTTAAAATGCATATATGTAGATATATGCATATATATACACATAGACACAACTATCTCTATATAGCCATATATCTATCTATACCTATTCAGGGAAAGAAAACCTAGAAGGGAACATACAAAACTGTAGGTAGTTCTTTTTCATGGGATTACAAATGGTCTTGTTGTCTTCTTGGTACTTTTTTGTATTTTCTAAATATCTTTAATGAGTAGATATTACTGTTATAATCAAATGGAAAAAAACAACACTTTTAACGATTAAAAAGGGAAATAAATTATGACCCTTTTATTAGATGAAATAATATGAAACACTTCCAAAATATAATGACATGATTAAATGCACAGGATATAATTATAAGTTTTAAAAAGTTAGAAAGCACTGCATAAGCAATATAAAATCAACTTTGTGTCTCTCTCCCCTCCTCTCTCTCTGTATATATATATGACAGGAATTTGAATAGGACTCTTCCTGTTGTCTTAGAATTTTGGCTGAAGCCCCAAAACTGAGAACAATGGGTTATAAATAACTGTACATTCTAAAGAGAGATGCTAGACCCATCCATGGAGGTTCAGTGAAAAGAGCAGAACAGGTCCAGCAACTAACTATTAACGCCCTCCACCACCACATCTAACCGACTTAAGTGAAGTCAAAAGTGGATTAAAGACCAACTTTGAAAAAAAAAAAAAAAAAAAAAAAAGCAACTTTGAGACGATTAGTCAAACTCACATAGGGTATAATGGCATTTTCCCTTCCCTTCAAACTGTCTCTCAAATGCTCCAAAAAGAAACAACCATAGAGGAATAGGACAAAATAGAGAGATTCGCATCACTCATGAGCTCCAACCCCGTGGAATGGTAGGTCCTATTGTTGCACAGAACTGAAATAAAGTGAGAGTTTTGACAGAGCTTGATGGGTATCTCTTGGAATTTGGGGAGACTGCAAACTGCTTCTCAATCTGAAAGAAGACAATGGGCTGGAGTCACCTGAGTTAGCAAGGTAAGGACATAGGACAGTTATATGGGGCAGCTGGTACGTCAACCATTTAGCAAAGCAAGGACGCACAAGATTCTTGAGGGCTACGTGGTATGAAGGACGTGACCCATCCGAGAGGGAGAGTGGGAGCTTTTGGTGCAGTGAGGAAGGACATGTCAAGAAGTTAGAGATGTCTGTGGAAACAGTGTAGAGCACAACTTTGTGTGTGTGTGTGTGCACGCACATGTACGTGTGTACATGCAAGTGCAAACTGCCTCTAAAGAACTAGAAATCCATTCCAATCACTGCAAATATTTGGACACTTTTTAAAACGACGGACATGGCTAACCAGCAATATTATGCAAGGCAGAACTAAACTAGAACTAAGATTTTGTCTCTTTTTCTCTAATTTCCCCTCCCTTGTTCAAATAGTGGAGAGTCCAAGAGCAGGCTGAGGAGGGAAGTTTGATAAAAAATCGTGCTCACCTTCCTCGCTGTGGGCCCTTGCGCCACGTCGGTCAGAAATAGGTTGAATGGACGGGTGGCCTTGGCACATGCGCGCAGGAGGCGAACCGCAGGAGGAGAACCGCAAGAGGCGAACCGCAGGAGGCGAACCACAGGAGGCAGACAGGCGGCGAGGCGCGGGCTGAGCTCCAGGGCCCTTGGTCTTGACCCGTTGGACCGGGTTGGGCCGGGCGTCGGGTCCGGGCTGCTGTCTGGATGTGTCAGAGCTCCGACCAGCGGACTCGTCGCCAGGAAATCCGGAGTTCCCTGACGTCAGCGCATGGGCGGGCTATGGGGGCGGAAATCACCATCCCGAGCCGCTGATTGGCTGCCTCCACTTCCCTTTCACCTTCCAGGCAGCAGAGTTCAGGTGTGAAGTGACTCCCTTGTAACACGTAGCGTCTTTCTGGTGGAAGACAAGAGCCGTGGAATTCATCCATATTTTTCTTCTGCTGAATGGAACTTCTTGAGCAATGAAGCTATGGTGTACCTATATATTGAACTGAAAGCTCCTACATGGTAGATATAAATCTTGTTTTGTTTGTTTAAATCAGTATAGAGACTAAAAGTGATACAATTTTTAAATGGTTCTCAGTTGTGACAGAGAAATGCCACTGTGCCATTAATGCAAATGTTGTGTCTGTTTTAAATATTTTAAACAGATGTGTGTGGAAGCTTGAATAAGTGTAGTGTCCTGGACTTACCCCATTACTTGACATTTATAATTATGAAGAGCGTGGAGTTTGATTCCTGGTGATCCAGGAGGTCTACTCCACGTTTGTTCTTCCTTCCTTAGGGTAAGTAATGTAAAAACAAGTAAATGTCTTTTTCACGTGACCATTAGAATGCTTGAAAAAAAATTATTTTTAAGTAAAAGCAAAAGAGATATGTCTTCTATCTTAAAAATGCACACCCTGGGACTTCCTTGGTGGTCCAGTGGTAAAGAATCCGACTTCCAATGCAGGGGACACGGGTTCAATCCCTGGTCCGGGAACTAAGATCACACACACCGTGGGACAACTAAACCTGCGTGTCACAACTACTGAGCTCACGCGCCTCAACGAGAGAGCCCGCGTGCAGCAAACTACAGAGTCCACATGCTCTGGAGCTCACGTGCCACAACTAAGAGAGAGAAAACCCGCAAGCCACAACTAGAGAGAAGCCCAGGCACCACAACAAAGACCCAATGCAGCCAAAAAAAAAAAAAAGAGAGAGAAAGAAAATAAATAAATATTTAAAAATGCACACCTTAACTATATACTTCAGTTGGTCTCTGAACAGAAATTCTCTCGAATTTAATATTTTTAATGTATTTTCTAGCACTCTTTGAAATTTATATAGGAATCTAGTTTACACTGGCATCTTTAACAGTTAAAGAGTCACAGGAAAATTATTGTAATTATTATTTTATTTGCTGTCCTAGAATTCACAGGAAGATGCTATGACTTCCTATTACATACCTTCTAAGTTGTGCTCCTCTTAACATTATAGCCACAACCAAGTGAATTCTGCTCTTCAATTTTGTTCATCACTATGATTTACCGTGGAGTTTGATATGGTATGAATTACTGTGCTAAAAGTATTTTGAAATATTTCTCATGTGATTTCCATACCTTTCTTGCCCTGCCCCTTTTGCATTCATAGAGAAATTGAAGAGAGATTCCATAAATAAGCCACTATCAGAGTAGATAAAGCTTAGAATTCTTTACTGGTGACCCTACTACAGTGATTATCTAGACCTTACCTGGTTCAGGAAGTTTTTTGTTTTTTTTTTTAAACAGCTGACATGCTTAAGCCTTAAGCCAACCAACTCAGTGGGTCTCAACCATTGGTTTTCAACTTTGTGTAACATTGGAATCACCTGAGGATCTTTAAAAAAAATACTGTGTGTCTGGGCTTCACCCAAAGCTTCTGATTTACCTGGTAAGGGGTATAGCCTGAGTATTGGGACTTTTTAAAGCTCTGGCTGCCCCTTAGAATCACGTAAGGAGTTTTTAAAAACACGGTTGCCAAGGCCGCTCTCTAGACCAGGTAAATCAGAATGTCTGAAAGTGATGGGTTATTTTTAGGAAGCTCTCTGGGAGAGTCTAATGTTTAACCAGGTTGAGAACTACTAAATAAGAATATCCCTATACAAATGTCAAATCATTATGTTGTACACCTGAAACTAATGTATGTCAATTATAGTTCAATAAAAAAAGATAAAGAAAAAAAAGCAATAGGTTGAATGGAGAGACGAAGCTTTGATTTGAATGGGAAATTGAGGTTTTGATTTAGATATTACTCAACTTTTAGGACCTGAATGTGAATTATTTTTCAAAAAGGAATATATTATTTTAATTTAAATGTGCATAAAGATGTGGGCTAGCCAAGAATATGCTTTGTATTCTTTTAATTTTATTCATTTAACAAAATGGTTGTATATGTGTTTGTGCATGTGCTCATGCACCTCTGTATTCGTGTTGAGGAACAGACAGATGAATAGATGACAAATAGACAGGTAAAGGTAGAAAAGGCACATAGATCTCTACATCTTCAAAAAATAATTTGAAAGCAATATGTCACAACTTTAACAATTGTTGTCTGCAAGAGATGGGAATAAGAGATACCACTTTGGGCTTCCCTGGTGGCGCAGCGGTTGCGCGTCCGCCTGCCGATGCAGGGGAACCGGGTTCGCGCCCCGGTCTGGGAGGATCCCACGTGCCGCGGAGCGGCTGGGCCCGTGAGCCATGGCCGCTGAGCCTGCGCGTCCGGAGCCTGTGCTCCACAACGGGAGAGGCCACAACAGAGGAAGGCCCGCATACCACAAAAAAAAAAAAAAAAAAAAAAGAGATACCACTTTCTCATCTATCCTGTCCATCCTTATCTTTTCCTGTATTGTGCATTAACACTATGCATTAATTTTATACATAGTATAAAAACTTATCTAAAAAATTCTGATAAAGGGACATTGTACCACTCTACCAAAGTCCACTACACTGAAAACTCCATAATGACAGGGACCACTATTGTCTTATTCACCACTCTATCTCCAGTACAGTATCTGGTACAGAACGTGTACTCAGTAAATGTACAATGAACCCATTAATGAATTAACTAAGTAGTCAGGTTCAAACACCTACCATTAAAATTAAAGTAGAAGAAAGGCTTTTGTAAAGATTGTCAAAAGAGAATGCTAAATATACTTTGAACCCAAGCCGTGCATTTAACACAGCCCAGGGATATTTTTAATGGTTTCCTAACAATCAAACTTTCTGTACAGAAGCACGGATAATTATTTAAACAGCCATTATTCTCAGTAAGAAAAATCATTTCTGTAAACTTAGAATCTGCATTATAAATATTTGCATCTCTATTTGTTTAAGATTCCAATTTTATTTTCATATTGGCTGATATGGCTTTTAATATTGCATTTTACCCAGTTCCAGAGGAGAAGCTTTCTAGCCACATTCTATCCCAAAATGTACTTTTACCACTATTGAGCTGATCAACATATTTAATCACCATACGCCTTACCACCCCTTGTGTTTCTATCCATAGAGATTGCCTTGTTGACCTGTTTCAGTGCTGTTTCTGAGAAAAAGCTTTCTCTTCCCAAGGGAAAACTACGAACCAGATATAGTAGATATAGTATCTACTATCTACTATACTACTATAGTATCTATCTACTATAGATATAGTAGAAAGGGCTGTAGACAGACCCAGGAAGTTGCTCTTGATGTATCAAGAAATGAAACAAGACATGAAGCAAGAGCTCAGCTCTTGCTTCATGATGTCCCTTGTTCTCCGTTTCTTCAGTTTCTTCACCTGAGTCTCCATGTCATTCTTTCACACACTCATCCCCTAAAATCCCACATTAGTAATATTTCCCAGACATGCATTTTTGCTTGCTAAGCTTTCAATTTCCTCCATTTTATTGAGGCCTTTCCTCAGTGGACCTCCTCCCACCTTAGAATTTTACAGTAAACTTCAGTGCTGCCTCTGTGGCTGCAATTTCCATAGATGCTGACATTTCAACAGCAGGTTGAAAATGTAGGTCTTCTGGAGTCAACAGGCTTGTCCCTTTGGTCTCAGTTTGCACTCAACACACTAATCTGTCTCCCAATGTGTTGCTAGACCCACTGTCCACTGGCAGGGCTCTTAATTGAGTCACAAAAGGGGATATCAGGTTTCATAAATAGAATCAATATGAAGTTGAATCTATCAGCAGTAACTGGTGAAAATGCAATTGGTACACTTTTCATCAGTTTGTTTTCTCCAACCATAAAAGAAGAAACATTTTGCCTTCCTCTAACATCAAATAACCTAGAACATTTTCCCCTTTTTCAAGTTCTTCACCTCTCTTTCACCATAAATTAGAAAGGTCTCAACAGTTTCACACTGGGTATTATAAATTCCCAATTTAAGTTTGCATTATTTCTCAAGTGAAAACCTTGACTTTCTGGAATATTAATGGTGTCAAAAAACAAGTACCATCATTTGTATTCATCTGACAAACATGTGCTTCCACCAAGTAGTGGAAACGTGATAGGCATTCCAGTGGCTACAAGTAAGATACAGGATTCCTTGAAAAGGACTTGCTGAAGTTGCTTCTTCCTAACCCAATGAAAACACATATTACAGGTAATATGTGAAGGACATTTCTCCCTTCAGGAGGATTTTTAGAGCTAGCAGAACATGAAACACTCTAGAAACAGATCCTCTACCAATTTTCACTTAATTTTTTCTTCCCCAATTTTCAAGCTCTTTAAGGTTATCTCAAAAGAAATACAAATGCACTCTCTTAGCCCAAGTCTTCACTAAGAATTGTGTTTACACCTAAACAAATGGCATTGTTAGAACCTGCATACCTACTATGAGTGAAACCACTGTCAGCATAGTATAGCTACACATTTACTGTAACAATAGCTAACATTTTATACTGCTTTTATTCCTGCAAAATTATTTCATATGTATACTTAATTCCTAATGATCAGTCAGGGTTTCCTTAAAATGGCTGTATGGAATTCTATAGGACTTACAAACAGATAGAGCATTTCATGCAGGAATAACCCCAAATGAGAAAGAAGGAATCTTGGATCTTTGTAATTGTTTTAAAAATTCCTTAGGCTGTAATTTTTTAAATAAATTCAAATAATACAAAAGTATTTAGGTTACAAAGTAAATACCATCTTTCACTTCACCTGAGGTGCTTTTCTCCCTGCCTCTCATAGATCATTCCCAAAGGACATCAGTAACTTTTATCCATGCTTTAGCATATGCATTTAAGTATAGAATTTGTATGTATACAACAAACTTTTTTTTTAATTATTATTTATTTATTTTTGGCTGTGTTGGGTCCTCGTTTCTGTGCGAGGGCTTTCTGCCGCTCCGCGGCACGTGGGATCCTCCCAGACCGGGGCGCGAACTCGGTTCCCCTGCATCGGCAGGCGGACGTGCAACCACTGCGCCACCAGGGAAGCCCCTTAAAAGGTTTTTATTTTTTAAAGTATTTTTTTAAAGCAGATATTAATTTTTAATTATTTATTTATTTATTTATTTTCGGCTGTGTTGGGTCCTCGTTTCTGTGCGAGGGCTTTCTCCAGTTGCGGCAAATGGGGGCCACTCTTCATCGCGGTGCATGGGCCTCTCACTATCGTGGCTTCTCTTGTCGTGGAGCACAGGCTCCAGACGCACAGGCTCAGCAGTTGTGGCTCACGGGCCCAGTTGCCCCACGGCATGTGGGATCTTCCCAGACCAGGGCTCGAACCTGTGTCCCCTGCATCGGCAGGCAGACTCTCAACCACTGCGCTACCAGGGAAGCCCTACAGCAAACTTTTTCGTAAAGAAAATTATACCATACACATTGTTCTGAAAACATCATTTTTTCTCACTCAAAAGTATGTCTTACAGATATTTTCTAAGTCTTTTTAACTGTGGCAGAATATCTGTTTCATAAAGCTGATGTTTAACCATTCCATTATTGATTTACATTTAGGCTAATCTCAATTATTTTTTTTAAACACTCAACAATACATTTTATTTTATTTTATTTTTTAATTTTTTATTTTTTGGCCACAGTGCAACATGCAGGATCTTAGTTCCCCAACCAGGGTTGGAACCTGTGCCCCCTGCAGTGGAAGCGCGGAGTCTTAACTGATGGACCGCAAGGGAAATCCCTGAATTATTCTTCATTACAAACTCTGCTTAGGTGAATATCTAAGTACATAAGTCTTTACCTATATGTATAAAGGTTAAAATTTAGCTCAAGTGTTAAATTTTTTTTTTAATTTTGATAAAGATGTTCAGAGGGTCTTCAAAGAGGCTTAACCAATTTGTATTCCCACAAATAGTATATTCAGTCACCATTTCCCGACAAATTCACCAAACCTGAATATTATCACTCTTTTTCACTTTTTTCTCATTTTAGAGAGATCTATGTATATCACATATATTATATATATCTATCTCATAATTGTTCTAATTTCATTTCCCTAATTTTCATGGCAGAGTTAGAATTATTTCAAGAGTTCATGCATTTATTTGTAATATTTCATATGCTTTGCCCTTATTTTATTGGGTGATTTAAATTCTTATTGGTTTTTATATATTCTTTGTTATACACACATATGTACATATTTTTTGCTAAAGCAATAATTTTTATTATATACACATATATACATATTTTTATACTAGTCAAGTACTTGCCTTTTAAATTTGTTTACCTCTAACATACTTAGTGTTTTTGTTTGTTTCATTAGTTTATAAAAAGCAAATCTCTCTGGTTTCTTTCCTTTTTAGATTCTAGATTTTCTGCCTTATTTAAGAAGGCATTTCTCAAATGAACTCAAAGGCCACCTTTATTATATATATTAAATTCTTATATATACATGAATTTATTTGGAGATTCTGTTTGAGTCCCATCAGTCTATTTGATTTTTTTTGCATCAGTGGCATTATATTTATATTTGTTATATATATGATATTTATATTATATATAACAATTTATATATTATTTATATTATCATGTGTTATATAAGTAATATGAAAATTATCATATCATATATAGCAGCGGTCCCCAACCTTTTTGGCATCAGGGACTGGTTTCGTGGAAGACAGTTTTTCCACAGACCCGGGGGGTTGGTTTCAGGATGATTCAAGCGCATTACATTTATTGTGCACTTTATTTCTATTATTATTATATTGTAATATATAATGAAATAATTATACAACTCACCATAGTGCAGAATCCGTGGGAGACCTGAGCTTGTTTTCCTGCAACTAGAGGGTCCCATCTGGGGATGATGGGAGACAGTGATACACAAAGCATGTTGCTTATGTCCAGTCTACTCCATAATAGTGTTTTGGTTGCTGTCACTGCAGAAAACCCTGCTTCACAAAGATAGGATGTTGGAAATGGAAGCAGGCTTTTCAGTGCTTTTGTGGCAACCTCAGGATATTCTGCCTTGACTTTAATCCAGAATGTTTGAAGATTTGAAGCTGTCTCAAACATACCTTTAAGGCCACCGTCATTTGCGATCTCAAGTGGTTGATCCTCTTCTAGCACAGACAAAGTCTATTCAGCTGGGTTATTCACAAATGGGTTGTGGATCCATTCCTTCCCAGTTCGGGGGTCTTTTGTGGTTGGTAAGCAATGCTCAAACTCTCTTGAAAGCTGATATAGGTGATCATGCACCAGCTGGGAGAAAGAAGGCCCTGGCTCAGTCTCTTTCAAAATCTCTGCTAATGTTTGAAACATGTCAAAAATCCCATTGTTCACTCGTCACCCCTATAATTCCAGTTTTGCTTTGAATGCAGGTACTTTATTTGCTGACTTGAACACAGTTGTTGTTCTTCCCTGAAGTGACAGATTGAGTTCATTGAGCAGGTTGAATATGTCACACAAGTAAGCAAGTTTTGCAACCCATTCGGTGTCACTGAAATGTGTTGCCACTGGTGACTGTTTTTCTAAAAGAAATCTCTGGAGCGTCTCTCATGACTCAAAAGCTCTGGCCAGTGGTCTACCTTTAGAAAGCCATCTCACTCTGTGTATAAGAGAAGACGTGTGTGCTCTGCGTCCATCTCCTCACAGAGCTGCATGAACAGATGTGAGTTAAGGGCATGTACTTTAATGGGGTTGATAATTTTAATTACATCGTGCAAAATGTTGTTGAGTTCAGGTGACATTTTTTGGCTAGCCAGCATTTCTCTATGGATGACATAGTGCATAGACACATTCAGATGTGACCTCTTTGACCCGAGTAGTGAGACCAGAAAGCTGTCCAGTCATGGCAGCCTCTCTGACTGTAATATACTGACACAAAATAACCAATTCAGTTTTCCTGATGTGTAATCATTCAAAGACTTGAATAGTTCTGCAGCTGTGCTTTTGGTTGACAACAAAAGTGCACATAACACACCCTTATGCAC
This sequence comes from Physeter macrocephalus, assembly GCF_002837175.3. Classification (NCBI taxonomy): domain Eukaryota; kingdom Metazoa; phylum Chordata; class Mammalia; order Artiodactyla; family Physeteridae; genus Physeter; species Physeter macrocephalus. The sequence goes on along the minus strand of NC_041220.1, from coordinate 30,763,974 downwards.
ATCCTCCTGAAAAATATATCGCACAAAAACAAGCATTGTTGCCTTGTTGTCAACATTGGTAGACTCGTCAACCTGGATTGCGTACCACGGGGACTCATTAATCCTCTATAACAATTGTGCCTCAATATCCTCTGCTATTTCATCAGTTTGTCTAGTTATGGTGCTAGACGAAAGAGGAACACGTGCCATCTTTTGAACTGCAGCCTCTCCTAAAAGTTCACAACAAATGTCCTTAGCAGCAGGAAGGATCAACTCTTCACAAATAGTAAAGGGCTTCTTAGCTTTAGCAATGCGGTTAGCCACTAAGAATGATGCTCTCAGTACAGACATATTTGATGAAGTGGTGGCCTTCAGTAATTGCCTCTGCTCTTCGTGTTCATGTTTTTTTCTTTTGAAAAACTCCAAAGGTCTGTGTTTTAATGCAGGGTGCTTGGTCTCCATGTGGCGAAGCAGTTTTGACGATTTCATGGCTTCATTGGATAGCCGGTTGCCACATATTATACAAAGCGTCTTGGAGAATGTGAATCACCTGTTGCAATGAACCCATAATTTAAGTAGCACTCTTGGTATTTTCCTTTAAATGCAGCTTTCTTTCTGTTGGCAGTCTTAAGAGTCTTCTGCTGTCTCATCATTGTGTCTTTCCCACTTTTCCAAGAAGCTCTCCAGTGACATTTGTTTTTTACTCATTTTGGCTAGGGTTAGCTTGTGGGCTTACAAAACTGTGACTGAGACAAGTGCACAGTGCAGGAAAGAGGCACGGATGGAAGTGGTAAATAAAATAATGGGCGGGCCATATGCAGACTAAAATAAGTGTTGGATTCTGACTTAAAACCTGCCACCAGATGCAGTTGTACAATTGAAGTACATCAACTCACTTGCCACTATAAAGCCTGCCACCAGATGCAACTTAACTGTCACTTGCCACTCACTGATAGGGTTTTGATATGAGTCTGCAATTGATTTATTATGGTCTCTGTGCAGTCAAACCTCTCTGCTAAGGATAATCTGTATTTGCAGCCACTCCCCAGCGCTAGCATCACCATCTCAGCTCCACCTCAGATCATCAGGCATTAGAGTCTTATGAGGAGCGTGCAACCTAGATCCTTCTCATGCACAGTTCACAGTAGGGTTTGCGCTCCTATGAGAATCTAATGCCATCACTGATCCGACAGGAGGCAGAGCTCAGGCAGTAATGCGAGTGATGGAGAGCAGCTCTAAATACAGATGAAGCTTCACTCACTCGCCCACCGCTCACCTCCTGCTGTGTGGCCTGGTTCCAAACAGGCCACGGACTAGTACCAGTCCATGACCCAGGGTTCGGGGACCCCTGATATATAGTATAATATAAACAGTATGATAAAAGGCCAACCTTATATGATTTCTACATAATATAATTTTTTTTAATTTATTGAATTAAACAGGATTTCTCATCTAATGTGGAGCACTACCAGTTGTAGTGAACGTTCTTGCTTTGTGCTTGGCTCTAATGTGAATACTTCCAGTATTTTACTATTAAGTGAAGTTTGTGCTTAAGGTCTTTTATAAATACACTATGTTTGGTTAAAGGATTTTCTCTTTATTTCTATATTGCTAAGAGATTTTATCAAGAGTAGGAATTTTTCCGTATCTATTGAGTGATCTCCTTCATACACACACTTTTAATTTATTGATAGAATGAATCACGCTGGTAACTTTCCCAATGTTGAACAATAGTTGCAAACCTGGAAATAAACCTTCTTGGTTATGATGTATGGTTACTGCTTCAATTTGCTATTATTTTACTTAGGACTTTTGCATCTTTATCCGTAAGTGAATTTGCCTTTGGTTATCATTTTTGGGTTTTCTTTTTTCTGGAATCAATAGTAGGATTTTGCTATCCTGTCTACATTGTAATGAGTTGGAAAGCTAACCAATTCTAAGCCCTGGAATAGATATTATAGAATAATAAAACTCAAAACATACTGAAAGCTGTAGAGTTCACTGTGCATTTAATTTAAACATATAAAACAGATATTATATATTTAGGTTATGCTATTTACCATCCAATCCCACCTCTAAGGATTGACAAAAACCATTAATTGGTGTGACTAGATGTTATGTCATGGATCCCAGATAGTTATAAACAAATCACTGACTACATAGTTTCTGGAATTAAGTGTTTACTCACTAGATTAGTGAAGATAATGTTCAGATGTGAACAACAGAATCCTAAAATAATAGTGGCTTAAATAAGTAAGAAGTTTATTTGTCTCTCGGGTAAAAAGAGGCAAACAATCCAGAGAGGCAGTAGGGCAGCCCTGTTTCACAAAGTCCACAGGGACCTAAGTTCTTTCTAACTTTCCACTCTGCCATCCTCTGGGCATGGTCTTCACACATGGACTGAGACAGAATTACAACCATCACATATATCCTAAGCAGCATTTTAAGGGAAAGAGATAAGAAAGCTCACTGTGTCCATGCCAGTTGTCTCACATGGAAGGGTCCTAGAAGCTGCCACAGGGTATTTCTCCTTATGTCCCCTTGACCAGAACATAGCTATATTTCACGCTTCTCTACAAAGGAAGCTGGCTAATATATTCTATTATTCTAGGAAGCCAAGTATCTAGCTAAAAACCCTACTGTAACAAGAGAAAAGCAGTAGATATTGAAAGAAAACTAAACATCTCTCTCACTACCATTTCACACACACTTGCAAGAAGTCTGCATGCTTTTCCCTAATCTCCTCTGTCTCATGAATGCAAGCCCCTGGGGACAAATGTTCCTGCCCAGAGAGTAGAGAAAGATCAGTACAAATTAATCAGTACTGATGGAGAAAAGAACTTAAAGAGCATAACTTACTGCCAGTGGATCAGTGGTGCCATACTGATAAATAAAACACAGAATATTCCTTGAATGAAGAAATTGTACCCTAGTCTTTCAATCAGCCAGTATATTCTGGGCACCAGTTATGTTAACCCTGTTCAGGTGCCATGCAGATCACAGCAAAGTTGTTTTAGGGAGTTTATAATATAGTTGGAATGATGGCATATGCAAATAAAATGTTATACAACCCAATAATTATTAATAACAAAGTAAGAAATGTGAGAAGTCTCCGTATGATTGAGTGATAGCCGTGATTCGTATAGACAAAAATGGGGATTTCTGCTCCAGATATTATGGTGGCTAGGAATTTGGATGGATTGATTATCTTTCCAAAAACAACTAAAAATACTGGATTAAATATTAAAATGTCATGTTAAAAATATTTATGATATAACAAAGTAGTAAATTACTGCCAATCAAAAGCTAAGTGGAAAAGAGAATCCAAAGAGTAAGCAGAGGACTAAGCTGTTTTTGCCATGGGGGCATTTTCTAAACCCAGAAACTTGAATTTCATTTTTGCAGCCTCAGAGAGTCATGGGATTGAAAACAAAGCACAAGGCTACCCCAAGTTAGAAAGTCTATACGAGACTTTTGCCAACCAATTATCCAGGACTTCAGGTGGCCACATGCTCAGTGAGAGTGAATCAGAAGTAATCTCATCCCTCCCTCCTCACCTCCAGGAGGCTACAAGAAAATGTTCCTTGGTATTAAAGAGAACAAAGAGGATACATTTTCCCTGAGAAGTCATAATCTTAAACAAGTTTTGTATAGATTTGTAGCTCAAATCCATATCATTTGTGTGGTCCAAAAGACTTCAGACCATACGTTTAGTTTGAAGTTGTCCCAGACATAATTCTTTCAGGTATATGGCAGAAACAAACAAAAATACTCTCCAGATACTTAGAGAAATTCATATTCACCCAGGGACTCAAAAATTCCCATAAATAATTTCCCAAAGAAAATAAGCAACTTAGGATTAAAACTTACTATGTACACATCAAATCAAGCATTATGAGAAGAACAACAACAAAAAAGCCAAAACAGAATGACAGTTTAGATATTTGAATAAATATCTCTACATTATAAAATGCCTAATAAAGAGAAGAATTAACTTATCAGTGGGCACTATAAAAAGTGACCCACAGACCTAAAAAAGAATAAAATAGATACTTTAGAAATAAAACATCATTTTCTTAAATTTAAGAACTCAATTGATATGTTTGTGAGCAAATTAAACACAGCTGAAGAAAAAAATTAAGAACTGGAAGATAGGTCAGAAAAAAACTATCTACAATGCAATATTAAGAAATAAAGAAGTGGGGGGGAAATGAAAGGAAATTTAAGAGAGATTGAGGATAGAGTTAGCATGTTAACATATTTTCTATCAAAGCTTCAGAAGGAAGGAAAGCGAGAATGAGGCAGGTAAAATATTTGGGAAGATAATGGCCAAAAATATTCCAGAAATGATGAGACATCAATCCACAGATTTAAGAAGCCTAATACATCCCCATCAGAAGAAATTTCACATTATAGTAAAGCGGCACAACACCGAAGACAAAGAGGTGGTGTTAAAAGAAGCCAGGATGGTGGGGGGAATCTTTCAATAAAGCAACAGACTGACATCTCATTTCTCAACAGCTTCATTAAGACCAAAGCCAGTGGAATGATACATTCAATGGTCTGAAAACAAGTGACTGTCAATCTAGAGTTCTATATCCAGGGAAAATATCATTTTTAAAATATGCATTTAGAAATAATTGCATTTTTCTGATAAACAAAAACTGAGAAAATTTGTCACTAGCAGACCTTCACTCATAAAATTCTAGAGGATATTCCTCATATATAAGGAAAGTGATCCCAAATGGATACAGTTGGGATCAAGATACAAGAAAGAATAAATAGCAACGAAATTAGCAGGTGTTTGTGTAACTCCAAGTGAGCTTTGATTATATAAAATCAATAATAGTAACAATGTATTGTGGAGTATAAAATATTATGTAATTAAATTTCCTAGCAAAGTAATACAAATCAAAAGGAGAGTAAATGGAATTAAAGGTTTTTAAGATTTGTATTGTGTAGGGGAAAGGTAAAGGTTTTGTTTGACATTAGAATTTGATGTGTTAATTATTCACATTATAATTTCTAGGGAAACCACTAAAAAAAAGGAAACATAATACAGTATACAACTCCCAAAGTAGGAGAAGAGAATGATAAAAAATAATTCTAAGAAAGGAGAGAAAACACAGGACAATTTGAAATGTTAGTAATTACACTAAATGCACTACATGTTCTAGTTAAAGGACAAAAAATTTGAGACTACTTTTTAAAAAATTCCAACTGTTTATTAATTATAAGAGATACAACATAACAGAAAAAACAGAAAGGTTAAAAACGAAAGCATGGATAAACATATATCATACAATGCTAATCAAAACAAAGTTGGTATATTTTCATCCATTATCTTCCCAAGTACTGCCTCTGCTTCATTCTCTCTTCTTTCCTACTAAGAGCACTGATAAAAAAGTAAATATATGATATAGAAACAAACAAAAAAATAGAAATATACAGAAGACTTGAACAAAATGGACAAAAAATGGAGGAGTCCCCCTTTTTACCTACATGCACCACTATTGTTTCACATTTTAAAATAAGCATATTTTATTCTTATAATTTGATTTTTGTTTAATTAAAAGAGCTGTCACCAGCTACTCAAGCACTTATTTGTTCAAGCAAACATTTAGTTCCTCCCTGTGTTGGAACACATAAGAGATGCTCTTATTCACACTTTACAGGTTCAAGAGCAGGCTCTAAGACCCCCTATGCCAAATATAAGGGACACCCAGCCTCATCAGTGACAGCAGAGGCAAAGCCTTGAGGGGCACAAGAAGCCGGTAGCAACTCTTAAGTTCGGTGGAGTTTGGACTGGACTTACTGTGGGCACTATAAAAAGAACTAAAACCAGGAAAATTTCATGAATACAGGTCAACATCCCTGAAAATTTCTGCAAGTCAGAAAAGGAACTCAAGGAAAGGAACTTCCTGGTTTAAGGAAATGTATATTAGGATTTATCAAGATTTGGCTAAATATGTTAATGAAATAACATCTGTGTTCACCAGCTGCCTTCACCAACTTCCCTAGAATGTATTTGGAGAAATCCCAAATTATAAAACTTAAAACTATGGGATGAAAATGTAGCTCAGTCGGCTTGAGCAATTAGGGTGAAACGTATGATTTCATTTTGTAATTGGGATAAAACACTTGCAATAGAAAATTAATGCATTTTAAGGTTTTTTTTTTTCCTTAATACATATTCCCCTTACATCCTTTCACCTCGAAGCTGGTGCAAAGAGGCTGATCTTGAATACCTAAAGTACAGATTAGGACTAGCCAGGCAGAGTGAGAAGCTGTAACCCCTGTAGGGAGGCAAGAAATGACATAGGACATTTAGGATAATATGGAGTTTTGAGGGCTTACAACACATGGCAAAGCAGGACTAGAAAGAAATAGAGCTGCAAACATAGGAAAAATAGTCTATAGTAGTGCAGTAGTTTTTAAAGTGGACTTTGCTAAACCATTAGGTTTTTGTCATAAGAGAACCACTGCAGAAAGTGAAACTGGCCCCCACCCCCATTTCAATCAAACAAATGATCCACCTAGGTGGGATTTCATTTAAAGAAAGCTTGCACTGCTTTTTAAATGACCCTTTAAAAATTTAAAACCACTTGTAAAAAGTAAATCGATCTAGATAATTTTTAATTGCCCCACTGACTGTGGAACCTAAATAAAATCACATTGAACTCTCAGCATCACTATCTTTTACACCCTAGAAAATGTAATTCCCGTGATCATGATCTCAGAAAAATGTTGGTTCTCTTACTATGTACTAGAGCCCTTTCAAGTACTTTATGTGCATAACTGCAGCTAATACTCACAATAGCCTTTGGATATCAAGACCACTTTTATACTCACTTTATAGATAATGAAACTTAGGCTTAGAGTGTTTTCAAAATTACCTGAAGTAAAAAAATAGTAACTGTCAGATTTAGAAAGAGTCCAGGTTTTCTGTCTTCAAAGCCCATGTTCTTCACAAAGTCATAATACTTGAAAGCAATTAATAGTTGGTTTATCACGTTTCAAGCATCTGGGCTACATAAGAATTCTATTATCCATCCTGTCATTTATACCAGATCATGAGCTTAAATCACACTGAAAGAACAGTAATCTTATGGGGTCAATAGAAATTGGAGCCAAAAATAAAAATAAAAATCTTCACCAAAATTCTAGATTGCTTACTAGTATTACTAGTTTTTTTTTTGAAGATTACCATGTCCTTATGTAAGTAACTATTTTTCCTTCAAATTAAGGGTTTATTTTTTCTTTTACACTTTCCAAACACTGAAAAAAACAAACAACCTGAAAAAAATAAAATGGCCAAAAGAATGGAAGAAAGAAAACTGGAGAGAACACCAAATGAAAACCCAGCAGGAAACTTGAACAGTGTGGTTTATTGTCTTCGGAGGGAAAAGGGAGGGCCTTCCAAAATGCTAATATTGGTACAGCTTTCTGACTCATGCCTTTATCCCCCACAGCACCTGGCATATTGCTTTGCATAATCAATATTAAATGAATGGATGGATGCATATGAAGCTCCAAGCTCCAAAATGCTATATTTCAATTCTCCCCCTCAAATCTAACACCATACACTCACTGTATTTCTTGAAGCCTCATTACACTAAAATCAAAAACAGGATTTAGGCCTTATTAAGGGCACAAATTGCTTAATATTTTGTGGTTTAACATAACAGATACCCCATCTTTATATGAACATGTTTGTTTGAGTACCATGTTTTTGCTTATAATGCTGCTCTGGTTATCTATATTTTTGTTATATAACAAACTACCCAGAACTTGGTGGCTTAAAACAACAATTTATTATTTTCTCTTATGGTTCTATAGGTTGATTGGTTCTAACTTGGGCTTTTTTATGTGGTTGCAGTCCAATGGCTACTTGGACTAGAGTCATATGAATCCTTCACTGGACTAGATGTCCAAGATGGCTCATTCTCATGGCTGGTCACTAATAATGGCTAACAACTGGGGCTAAGCTGAAGCTCCTACAAGTCTTCTCCATGTGTCTTGGACTTCTCACTGCAAGTCAGATTGATTCTGAGAGGAAACATCCCAAAAGATCAACCAAGAAGATATGAAACTTCTTATAGCCTAGGCTCAGAGGCTGCAGAGCATCACTCCTGACCCATTTTATTGGTCACACTAGTCACTAAGACCAGCCCAGACTCAAGGGGATGGAAATTAGATTCCATCTCTTGACATGAGGGACAACATACATGAGCAGAGAAGGAAGAAACTGGTAGTGGCCATCACTGGATACTATCTACACAAATGCCTAAAACTTACAGAATTTTTAAAAGGTTAGATGTAAACTACTACATCTGAGAGTTGTGGTGTGTTAAAACTCATCAGGAAGTCCTTCTGGCATAATGGTGAACTGAATTTCATGGTGAAAAAAGGGTTTGGGCTGTATACAAGCTTTTCCAAAAAAACACAAAATTTCAAAACTTCATTCATTGAAATAATTTGGCAAACTATAGCATAGTTTCCATGGTTAATAAAATTTCAGATGAGTATATTTCAGTTCCTTCTAAGAAAACACATGAAACAATACCATTATTGTTTATATCCTAGTACTAAATTATCTCCTAGTACTAAATCCTACGTCTTCTGATTGGCAACTTTATACATTGTGAAAAGTAAAATATAGTCTTACCATGTCTCCTGGATCTTAGTGGAGAAAAAGTAAAGAATGGCTTGCTTTGCCCTGCTAATGTATTCAACAATTAGCAATAAGAAGAAAAGAGATACTTTTTTATTGCCCATAATTTGTCAGGATCTATTTGTTTTGCATATTCATTTAATCTTCATAAAACCCCCAAAAGGTGGGTATGATAAATTCCACTTTACAAATAAAGAAACTGAAGTTCTTTGAGGTTTAGAAACTTACCCAAGTTAATGGAAAGAACAGTGTTAGGGTCTTGAATTTTTTTTCTCACACTATCTCTTCTCATGAGGCAAAGTGAGTATACGTGTGTGTGTGTGTATGTGTGTGTGTGTGTGTGTGTGTGTGTGTGTAAAGAGAGCATTTATGTATATATACCTTCATAAAGATGGAGGCAGTTCGATAACAATATATTGCAATATAAAGGAGGGAAATAATTGAAAGGAAAATGTATTTACCCTCCACTGGTTCATCTGATATATGAAAACTGAAAAAGAACTACCTACATTTATATAGAAATCCTAGAAGGATTGCTTCATCTTCAGTGATTTAGGGAATGAAGTAATTCAAATCAGTGAGGAATGACATGAACAAATTTCTTTATAGGCACTTATTTGATGATGTGGTCATTGTATACTTCTATCAAATATACTAAAAGAATGTTACAGGTAATATTGCTTTATATTATTTGCCTTTGTGACTAAGTCTTGATCTAACCTGGTAAAATAAATAACTCAGTGGATGAATCTGAAGTAAGATTTGCACAATTTTTTAGTTGAACAAGGTTTACAGCAATACTCTCACCTTTCTGGAAAAGAGGAAGATTAAATAAGTTTAGAGCTTTCAACAAAAGCCTAAAACCAAAGAAGACCAAGACATGGAATCTGAGTCTGAAAGAAAGATGTATTGTGTTATTTAAATATTAGCACAGATGCACTCTTGAATGTGAAGCATTAAAATTTAAGTTGTTTATCTCTCAGACTGATTTAATTTAATATCATGCAAGGCAAATAGACCTTTGCTTATTCTGGTAAAGTAGTGCTGAATCAATTGTAGCCACTGCCTGTTAAAAGAGGAAAAAAGGAAGAAATGTAGCAGCAGTCATTTGTGTATGTCTGAAGAACAAAGATTTTAAGTGTTTATGAAACAGTTTTTTAAATTTCTTATGATTATAACCTAAAAATATGCAGGTCTCTTGGGTCTTTGCTATGATGGACCAATATCTTCTAGAATAGGCAATGATGGCTGACATGACAATCAAGGTCAAATAATACCTATTTTGTGTGGCACAATCTGTCACAATAGCAATGTTGGATTTAGTAAATATTCTTCATTTATAAGTAAGATTTTTTTCCCCCATATCTAATCCATAGTCACATCTGCAATGCCTGATGTAACTCAGTAGATATCTTAGGAGTAAATTGAATGTATCTTTTTCTGTATTATAGGGAGGCCAACATTAGACCACATCCAAGGCTTCCTGCTAATTTCTGAATGCTCTGTGAATTGTACATATACTTATAATCCCTAGATATATCAACATAGGTAATTTACACAAATACTTTGGCCATTTTGACTTATGGGCTCAATCAAATCCTTCAAAACCAACTGGCTCATTTATGAACGATGCAGTCTTACAGATTATTTTAACACGGCTATTTCCCTTAACAACTTGCATAGATATGTCATCTTTACTACAGCTGTTCATAGGGTTTTTCCTGGAAAGCTGGCTTAGAGATAAAATCACAAAGTGTGTGGAAGAATACATCCTCCTCTTCCTATGTTTCAAACTCATACGGCTCTACTTGATTGTCATGTTTTATGAGGAGACAGCGGTTTTAGAAACAAGTCTTGTCTTTCACATAAATCTCTTATCTCGGTCTATGTTCAAGGCTCAGGTCTGCTGCAAAGACTGATGTCTAATGCACAGCATCACAGTCTCTAAAATTGGAGTCATTTAAAGGTTTGCCCATGCCCTCTGTGAAATGAGAGATTGGCAGTGTTAAATTTGTAGATAACCATTAAGGTAGTAATCCCAAAACACTATGTTTCTTAGCAACCTCTATTCAAGTAGGGTGGCATTTACTGTACGTGCTCTAGTCCATCTAATCAAATGTCCTGCCCCTAATAGGAATCAACAAACAGGCATTTCAGAGGAAGAGACCTTTCTTTTTTTCTTTTAACTTCTTAAAAAAATAATATAGCATAAGAAAAAGCACTGCATGGAAAAGACTCTCAATCCTAATTCCCATGGGCAATAAATTCATATTGAGAAACATTAAATAACCTTTCTCTTCTATCTCCACTGACCAGGCTACAAGTGCCTTGTGGTGATCATAAAATTTTCCAGCATTTTTGAAGACCCAGACACAATAATTGCCTCCATAAATCCCACTCAGGTCACACAGCTTGCTCTCTCAGCACATTGCTATCTTTTTTTAATCCACTTTTGCTTTCTAAAAGATATTCTGGGCTGCAAGATGTGGCTTCTCAGGCTAATAGGGTGCCCATTCCATTCTTCGGCTTGCCTCATGCCTTGTTCACATGCAAACCCAAACACAACCTTTTAAAAGGGTGTCTGTCGACCGCATATGCCCTTATTCAGTCTCTGTAAGTGGATATTAGTGATGATGAAAATTCCATCATCTCAGAAGTTGCAGACACTCTTTGGCTTTGGCCTTGTAACTCCACAAAAGTGTTCTAGAGTGTTGAAGATTGAAGGTATCTAAAGTTGGAGATCAACATATCGTTGATAGGATTGACTGTTTGCCAATCTCAACTATTGAAGGAGCATTTAAGACTTCTACTCAAAATGCTTTCCTTTTACCATCTGGTAATATCCTCACAGCATTAGAGTGAAAGCTTCATAGTGACAGTCTTACCCATCCTCGCACAATACTGTATACAAGGAATCTACTCAGTAAGTTTTTTTGTTTTCCAATTGAGTTCAGTTGTGTGGACATTAACATCCTACAGGGAGCCCAAACAACAAGGCACCAGTTAAACTATCTAATGGTAAAATGAAGCAGTGTTTACCACGTTTTATTTTCAAAAGCCAGGATAATCTCCTGAAAGTCTTTCATTAAACTTTCCCACATATGGATTTTTAAAAAGTATTGGTAAAACTAACAGAAAAAGTACAAGTGATGTGGTTTACATGGAATTGATATATTTATGTATTTATTCTTCCCTAGCAGGAGACATTTTAAAAGAAAGAACTTAGTGACACTGAACAGTATTCAAATCCCATCTTTTCCACAAAGAATATTTCCTAGTGTTTATTGATTTGACAGTACCTTGCAACAGGATTATAGGATTAAATGACAAAATGTGTTAAAAGCCCCTAGTAAAATTCCTAGCACATAGCAGATCTCAATAAATGTTTATTGGCCTGTACTTAACCAAATGTGAAGATGGAAGAGATTCTTCATTCCACCCGGGTACAAGGCCTTAGAGAGCTTGCCAAAAGATTTGCACCACGTGGGATTTGCCAAAAGCATTTCCACCATAGAATGAGATCTAGGTGGGCATAAACCCTATTCTTCCTGAAGAAATAGCTTTAGATTTATGTCACTCTGAGGAAACTTATTAAAATTTCGTATTTCTTTCTGAAGTCTTATTCCTACTGAGTTAATGAGCTTGTCATCTGTATATAAAGAAGACTCACTTTCAAGGAGAATGAAATATAGTTCTCTTCTATAATCAGGGTCTCACCTCTGTATCCTCCCTAGTAACATCAGCCATCGTGACTCTGGCTCCCTAGCAACCATGTCTTTCTATATCAGACAGCTTTATTTGAAACAATCTTCACTGGAGAAACGGGAGGAGAAAAGAGTCCATGTACATTTTTTTTTAATGAAATATCCATGAGAATCAGTACAGTCAATGCTCCCTTGGGATGCTAAGCAATTTTCCTTGTATAATTTTAATAAAAAATTAAAAGAGCATAGATTTGTCAGAGACCTGAATATATATATTTCATAATATATATATATTTCATAAGTATAAGTACTTATACTTATAAGTACTTATATAAGTATATATAAGTACTTATATAAGTATAAGTAAGTACTTTGTCCCAAACGTATACTAAAAGAGAAGTAATATAAGAAGTGGGAATTCTGTTCAAACTAGAAAGTTCTAAAAAGCAACACACTAAATATTTCATGAGAGCTTTGTGTTTCTAAACACAATTTTGATGCAACAGTCTGTACTTTGAGTCTTTCTGTCCTCCGGCCTCTGGGTGAGCTAATTTCTATATTGAGTTGATTCTCAGTGCCAAAGATCTGACAGAACATAGGAAAGTTTAACCAAATAATTCACTTTATTTGAAACAGATTTACTACTGTCATCAGGAACACTGTGTCCCTCCTGGCCTCATTTTATGGCCCAAGCACCTGATGGGCTTGTTCCTGACACACTCAGTCCTCGTCAGTCCTCACGACCTGCCTCAGTCTTCCTCACTGACCCTCCGTGCAAACTCCACTTCAAGTCCACTATTTTCCCAGCCAAAAGCAGTGATCACAGATAGCCAAACTTCATTTTCTCATTGCCAACAGAGTAACATATGTTCTTATCTGAGTGAAGAAGATACCAAAAAAAAATCATGCTTTACAAAAATGATTGATATTCTAAACCCAGAAGTATCTGATACAGATATTAAGCAAATAGTATCACCTAAAAAAATTATATATTATGCTTTTAAATCTTATTCTACACATAGATATATGATATCTTAGGGAAAGTATTTTTTTAAAAAAACCTTCAATAATAATGATAATAATAATGTGTTTATAAATATATAGCATCTTAAACTCTTCAAACTATTTTAACATGTTTTATACAGGGTTATCTTGAAAAACAGTGAAACAAAAAAGGCAAACTCTTATTATCCCCATGTTATAGACAATGAAACTAAGACAGTGACTTGTTCAATGTCATATAGTAGATTAGTGACAGAACAGATCTAGAACCAAGGTCTCCTAAGTATGAGTTTAAGACACTGAGGGAAATCCTGGGCCTCTTTGAGTCAGAACAGACTAGAGCAGAAAAATCTCTTCATTGTGCTTCTATCTTTCCAGGTCCCAAGGTCAGTCCCACCTTAATTGATGTTCTTTCTCTCCTTTCAGGCCAATGCCTATTTTTCTTTTTTAAATAAATAAATTTATTTATTTATGGCTGCGTTGGGTCTTTGTTGCTGCACGTGGGCTTTCTCTAGTTGTGGTGAGCGGGGGCTACTCTTCATTGTGGTGTGGGGGCTTCTTATTGCTGTGGCTTCTCTTGTTGTGGAGCACGGGCTCTAGCTGTGTGGGCTTCAGTAGTTGTGACACATGGTCTCAGTAGTTGTGGTGCACGGGCTTAGTTGCTCTGCAGCATGTGGGATCTTCCCATACCAGAGCTCGAACCTGTGTCCCCTGAATTGGCAGGTGGATTCTTAACCACTGCGCCACCAGGGAAGTCCCAGGCCAATGCCTATTGTAATTGCTCCCAACTCATAGAAAAACAAGAGAGACTGTGTTGATTTAAATATTTGGCTTTGCAGCTCTACTTACAAGGGAAGGAGAATAGCATAAACATATGATATATGCCACCAACCAAGATATTTAACAAGGGACCCAACAATTTAGACAACACTCAGTTACTCAATACTTCCTAACCCCCAGGCACTTTTCTAGGCTTTTGGGGGAAAAAAAAACAACAATGAAGAGAAGAGATAACAATCCATCCTCATGGGACTTACATTCTAGGAAGAGGAGACAGACAATAACAAACATAATATATAGGTGAATTATATAGCATACGAGATCATGATAAATCCAAGGGGATCAAAATAGGGCAGGATAGAGAGTTTGGGAATGCTGGATCATGGGTGGGAGCAGGGCTGCAATTGTCAGTGGTATGATCAGGGTATAAAACAATGGACAGTACTTAGTCCCTCCTCCAAAGAATCTAGCAGAACCTTGTGAAGAGAAGAGGAACCGAGCAGGAAGGACTGACCATAGACAGAGTATTAACAAATATCACGCCACCATGAACATGTTTTAATACTCACTACATAGACTATGTCTAAACAGGAAAAGTTCAGGGATTACCTAACATATCCAATTCAATTCACATCCCCTACAACCTCTGGGGTTACGTCCCTCCAGGGACTAACGTATGAGATCTTAATTTATGTTTGCTCCTCTGTTCAGCCTGAATAGATTCCCAGGTTTCTTCATACTCCATATGTATCGTATCCTGACTCCTCCTCAAGACAAATTCTGGATGCAAAAAATTCCCTTTTTAAGGAATGTCCTTGTAGTTAGCACCCACCAAGTTCTGGAGCCAAGGTCAACTTGATTCCAGATAAACTGCCTTCTCTCCTCTCCATGTCCGCTGGACTCATCAATGAGGTGCTCCTGGGCTGATGGGCTTGAATTCCACTTACTTTCCATCCAAGGCTATTTTACCCCAAATCACACTCCTTTCAAGAGGGAGCAGGACACCTTGTCAGTTTAGTGCATTTTTCTCTCTTCCTACTGTACCTCCAGGGTATCCCACACTGTCTTATCCAGAATATCAATTCCTTCCTCTTTTGGTCTTTTTTCTTTCCTCTGACCAATCTGTAGACTCTATATCTCATAATAATTTACAAATTTCTGTTTTCCCTTCCTGTTGTATCCAAATAGATCAACACTGCTAAATGCTTCTACTAAGGGCATTTGAAACATGATAGTTCTTGGATACAAATTGCTGCCTAGTAGGAATTATCTCTCCATAATAAGAATTCTCTCCTCAGCCAAGTGAAAATAGAAGGTCAGGTTCCAAGGTAGCCAGCTAATTTAAGCTCAAAATTCAGCTTCTGGAAAATTAAAATGAAAACCACCAGAGAACCTAAATATAGTTTAAACCCCTACTGTCCTTTGATTGTACAGACACTATCAAGAAAGGTGGAGCCTGACTGAGTAAGTCAAGTGTAACTACCAGAGATGAAAAGAAAAATTTAACCACAGTTGGAAAAAGAAATACAATAAACTGTTACATATATGTAATTCTTGAAAGGTTTGGTTTTCAATATATGAAGAGCAAGAGGATATATTTAGGTAAGCACTCTTTTTACAAAAGGAATCAGAAAAAGAAAGGATGAGTATTTGTAAAGCTTATTTTAATATACTTTTTTTCTAAACATCAAAAGTAACAAATAATATTCTAAACATGACATAATTTATTCCTTAAAGAGAAAAATAAATATAGAATCTACTTTTGTCCATATTAGTATATTTATTGTATGTTATATTTATTTTATTTATTATTATGTATGACGAATATTTTTCTTTACTGTTTTCTAAAATTAAGTTTTTATTGTAAAATAGTATATGTAAAAATTATAAAAAATTTGGAAGATGCAGAAAATCATATGTCACATATTACATATATAAAAGCATTGCTTAGGTGCCAAAAATACAAGTTTATGCCCCAGGGAAGAATGTATGCCATTCCACACTAGCCTGGTTTCTTGGTTACCTTTTGGTCTTAAATACAAGAGAATTTATATTTCAATGATAACAGCAATAATAAAATTAAACTGAAATTAAGAAGGAAAGAAATATGCCAGGCAAACTATATATATATTGGGATAAAATTCTTCCCTGGCCATCCTCACTCCTGGGTTCTACTGCTGGCTCTGCCATTAACTAGCCATGTGATGGGGAATCTTTGGATAAATCACTTGATGTCTCCTAGTCAAAGTTCCATCAAATTGATATTTCTCAAAACTAAGTATCTAGGATTCAGATATTTTAATCAAGTACATTAAATAAAAGCCAGTCCTTCTGGAAAAAAATAAAATAGTAATAACTCAACTATAAAATTCAACTTTTACATCTTACAAATTACCTATACAATTTGTCTTCTAAACAGTAGCCTTTTATCTTAATTATCTGAGAATAAAATGAAATATCTTATGAATTTTTTCTTCTTATTATTGCTTTTTACCCATATTCTGAGAAATTTTTGAAAGAAATTAAGTGAATGTATTTTCTTGCTTGAGGACAGAAATAAGTACAAAACTATCTAATCCTAGTTCCTATAGCTAGGTTGAGTAAGTTTAAGCAGAAAAAATTTAATCATCTAAATTTACCGAGAGTGTTGTCAGGATTAAAGCTAAGCTCTTTGAATAAAGCAATCATGCTGAATTATAAGAACAGCAAAATAAAAACTGGATTTTTCTCAGGAGTATAGTGAATGTCTTTACCTACACCCTTCAGTTCTAAAAATGTTACATACAAAAGATCTATCAAAGATTAGGTATCAATAAGATTAGAGATCATTCTTCCAGTCTTTAAAATTCATTTCACTTTCAGGATATCTCTAGAAACCAACCTAACCCAGCTCACTCTTACTTTGAAAGCCAGATCCCAGCAATTCTGGGACTCTTCTGAATTGGATAATCAGCAAGAGATTCCTTGATATTGGGTACTTTTAGCTACATCTAGGAAATAAAAATAGTTAACTCAAGAATCTCTATGGAATTTGTTCATAGCTTATTTTATCACTTATTCACAAATATTTCTGGAGTGTCATCTATGGAGGCACTATTTTAGGCCCTTGGGTCAAAGATCCTTGTCCTCGTGCCTTTGAGAATCTTATATTCTAATATGCAGAGACAGACAATAGATGATACACACTACAAATGAGAAAATCACAGTGTATTAGAATGGTAAGCGCTGTGAGAAAAAGAAAAAGTAGAACATGGTAAGAGGGATAAAGTAGACCAGGATTGGATGGTTCAAAGTGGGGTTGGGATTACACCAAGATTTTTGTATTGAGTATTAAGTACCTAGAAGGACGATGTGGCCATCAAGTGATACTAGGAAGATGGAAGGAAGAGCAGGTTGCAGAGGGGAGGGTCATGGAGCATGTGGGCTGAAGTTTGGAGATTTGGGGCTTAGTTTGGGATACTCCAAGAATGAGATCTCTATTAGAAATGAGCATCTGATGATACACTTGATTCTACATTATATTAAGATGGAGTGGGAGACTGATTTTTATCATACTCATTCAGAGGTCGAGGGGGAAATTGGAAATGTCTGAAGAAAAACAAAGATACAGGATGTCCTACTGAACCATTAGCCTGCTAAGGAAGAGCTTAGGTTTTTTTGTTTTGTTTTGTTTTGTTTTTTGTTTGTTTGTTTGTTTTGCGGTATGCAGGCCTCTCATTGCTGTGACCTCTCCTGCTGCAGAGCACAGGCGGCTCCGGACGCGCAGGCTCAGCGGCCATGGCTCACGGGCCCAGCCGCTCCGCGGCATGTGAGACCTTCCCAGACTGGGGCACGAACCCATGTGCCCTGCATCGGCAGGCGGACCCTCAACCACTGTGCCACCAGGGAAGCCCAGAGCTTAGGTTTTGATATAAACAAAGTTAAAATCTTTCTGTCTCATCATGACATGTCCATATAAGAATGGTTGTATTTTACTTTCAGAGATGTAATAAACTTCATAGGAAATAGACACTTGGATCTTAAAAGAGAATGACATAAATTATAAGCCACATGGAGAGGTTTCACAAAGGGAAGAAATTAACTTCCTTGGGGAGAAGGAAATCTAAAGCAAGCTACTTTTCCTTCTCTGGTTGCCCAAATTCCCATTGCCCTGAGACCCAGATTCTGAAAGAAAGAAGCTGCAACTAAAGGATGTTGGCAGTGGACAGTGACATCTCCTGCTACAGAACAGATGGCATTGAACTTAGTTGGAGAAAGTTGTTAAATGCTTCATAAGAATCTCTAATTTTATGAAAACCACATAATGTCTAGAAAAAAATGGTTATGTAATATTTTAACTAAATGTTTTTAATTTTCCTAATTGACTATATATTGACACTTAAAAAAATGATCTCCCAGTAAGCTGAGTTGGAGACTTTCAAGTAGTGAAGGAGTAAGGAGTTGCAGCTCCCACTGAATCCACTACACCTTTGTTTAGCTACAGCATCTCTTCCTTTGTGTCACTTTCAGAACTTCCCAACTTGTATCTCACTCATCTCCATCTCAGTCTTTGTCCCAAACCAAGTATCTGAAGGTCACACAGCACAAAATAATCCTCTCACATCATCTCTGGATTTTATGCTTCTAAAGTCCTAGATCCATATTAAGCAGGTTATAAAATCACAATGGGTGTGTGTGTACATATATTTTTTGATACACACACATTTCAGATCCTTAGCATCCTTATCTAGATGCATTAGTAGAGAGAGATTCAGCAAAAGTTGCCTATCTATTGATTGTCCCCCAGTGTGTCTGAAATTCAGCTTAAATATTGAGACAACATTTGAGATCATTTAATCCCCATTTCACTTTTCTCCACAGGACAATGACGAAAATGTGGAAGGTGATGGAAGAGATTAATTTTTAAGTATTTTAAAAACTATTTCTGTCTGTTCCTCAATAACCATAAATGTATTTTTAAAAGATTTAAAAATGTAATTAGAAAAGAAAATTCCATTTGCTTCATATCTATTGCAGAACTGAATCAAATTACTTGGATTTGGTCAAGATTTCTGCTTGATTAGCATTTTATGATTCATTTAAAGTGTCATGTGAATTGTAGAGCATTGCTGAGCCAAGCCAGATTTGATCTGTGAGCACTTTATTAAATCTGACAAACCCTAATTTGGTTTGTTTTCATTTCTGTAGTGTTTAACTAATGCAAAAAACCAAATTACATGTAAATGATGATTAAAAACTTGTTATCAAAAGAGGTACCATCACGTTGCTTTAAGCCTGTTTATTGGAGTATAATCCTATTCTCTAGCTTTTCAGGAAAGGAAGCAAGTATCTCAGTTAATTACTGTTTCATTGCTAGTACCCCAGAGCAAGCACAGTTAAGTGTTCAAAGTTCCAAAGTAATTGGCAAGGACTTAGAAGAACTAGGACATATAAATTTGCGCTAACAACTTAAGCTAATTGGCAAAATGGAAATAAATACAAGAATTTAGTGATGATCTGGCACTGAAATAAAAAGAACGGCTGACGGTGAGCACAAGCCAAGAACATAAGTTCAACTAAACCTGTGATAGTTGCAAGACACCTTAATTGGGATTTCGAATGAAATAGTGCGCTCAGATCACTCAGAGCACCTCTATTTGGTCACTGTGCATGTACCTAAGAGGGAAATGTCTATACAGACAAAGGGCCACAGTAAGTAACAGCTCTTTAAGTCTACACTTTGCCTACAATATACACTAGTAAAGCAGAAGAATCTCTTTGTGAATGCAGAAAAATGCCTCAAAACGTTATTTGTACAGTAACACAATCATAGTAGGGGACTTTAACACCCCACTTTCACCAATGGACAGATCATCCAAAATGAAAATAAATAAGGAAACACAAGTTTTAAATGATACATTGAACAAGATGGACTTAATTGATACTTATAGGACATTCCATACAAAAACAACAGAATACACATTTTTCTCAAGTTCTCATGGAACATTCTCCAGGATA
>NC_041220.1:30731175-30741179 GCF_002837175.3 Physeter macrocephalus | reverse complement strand
CTGTCATACAGAGTGAAGTAAGTCAGAAGGAGAAAAACAAATACCGTATGCTAACACATATATATGGAATGTAAGAAAAAAAATGTCATGAAGAGACTAGGGGTAGGACGGGAATAAAACACAGACCTACTAAAGAATGGATGTGAGGATATGGGGAGGGGGAAGGGTAAGCTGGGACGAAGTGAGAGAGTGGCATTGATATATATATACACTACCAAATGTAAAATAGATAGCTAGTGGGAAGCAGCTGCATAGCACAGGGAGATCAGCTAGGTGGTTTGTGACCAAGTAGAGGGGTGGGATAAGGAGGGTGGGAGGGAGGGAGATGCAAGAGGGAAGAGATATGGGAACATATGTATATGTATAACTGATTCACTTTGTTGTAAAGCAGAAACTAACACACCATTGTAAAGCAATTATACTCCAATAAAGATGTTAAAAAAATTATTTGTCATACAATTTGGAAAAACTGTCTCTATGTCATTGAGAAAGCCCCCAAACGCAGCACATTCCCTGAGTGATGTGAATTATAGGGAGATGTTTCCACCTGGGTGGCATATGCCAACCAAAGGACAAAAAACCCTAGATCACTGGTGCTCCTCTAAACATCACCAGTTATTATTATAGTGTTCTTAGTTTGATTGTCTGAAGTCCTTGAACAGAGCATCTACCCTCCAGAGCACAGCTGAGGGAGGGGGATATTTTTTCTACCGTGCAAAGTTCAACCACAGCAAATCGTTAAAATAAAAAAAAAAATTACTGGTTGAAACCTTTGAGGTGGAGTCCAGCAATAAAATGAAACATGCTTTGCAGTGAGGGATGGACAGTGCGGTGAGGCAATACACTTTTACAGGGGAAACACAGCATCAGGATGGTAGGTGCAGCCGGCTTCTTTGACAGTAGCTCTATGGTACTATTACACACGTGGCAAACAGGAGTGGGGAATTCATACACAATGCCAGTATCTTAACTTTATATTTTCCTTATTGAAATACACATCAGTTTTATACTTTACTCCTCACCTCCATCCCATCCTCAACCCCTTTACTTCTCTCCAATCCTGAGGATGTGCTGGAGCTGACCAGTAGCAGAGACAGTGGTGGTTGTGACATTCTCAGGACCGGTCCCCATTCTAACTTTCCAGACTCATCTTCTACCCCTTACCCACTGTGCTTCCACAGTCTCTATGTCCCCATTGCAGCAAGCAGCTCCCCACTCCTGGATCCTCTGCATGCTTTGATGACATCTTCTCTCTCCCAAGAACATCCCTGACTGGCTACCATCCACCCACCCTAGACCCAGATCAGTTGCGAACTCTTATGTGAAGTCCTCCCAATTTCTCCTAACAAAGAGCGGTTCAGAGCCAGAGATATGCTTGAAAAACCCAGTTCTGCCACTTACTAGGGGTATAACTCCTGCTCATGTGATGTATCCTGTTTTCTCATTTGTGAAACAAGCATATTAACAGGTGTCTTCCCTGGCAATCCAGTGGTTAAGACTTTGCCTTCCAATGCAGGAGGTGCAGGTTCAGTCCTTGATCGGGGAGCTGAGATCCCACATGCCTAGTGGCCAAAAAACCAAAACAGAAGCAATATTGTAACAAATTCAATAAACACTTTAAAATTGGTGCACATCTAGAAAAAATCTTTAAAAACAAAAACATGTGTCTATCACTGTCAGCTGCCTCTCAGGGTTATTATCAAAATTAAATCTTTAGCACAGTGCCTGGAACAAAGTATCCATCAATGGTTGCTGTAATTATTATCACCTGTTCTGCCAGAACACTTTGTCATGATTCTATAATGCTGTTTATCAGATCATATAATAATTGTTTGCTTGTCAATCTCCTAACTAAAAAAGCTCTGCTCAGCTCTGTGCCTCCAATAACCAGAAGGGGCCTGGCACCTAATATATAATAAATACATGTGTGCTTAATTAATATCCATCATCAATGCTCTTTATGATAGTGTTTTAAAGGATTCTTAACGAAAGCTTTCATATACAGCTTTTTCTTATCCACAGCTCTATGGATGAAATGCAAATAGAAGAATACAGCTCGATAGTACAGTCGTTCAGAAATCAGTGGTAGCAGGCATTTCTGGAAGTAGAGGAGAAGGCAGATCTGAAGATAGGAAAGTACGAGAGACTCTGCCTTGGGGAAACTGGGTCCCACTGAATGTTGAGTCCCTTGGCCAGGGCATGTGGTGGAGTTTGCATGGAAGAGGCAGTCACAGTCAAAAATTACAAACAGAAGGGAACAAACCATCACAGAAAAGAATCTCAACAGGCAGCATAATTTGCAACCTAAGAGTTACATGTAAAAAGCAACCTGAGTGGTTTTCAATGTCAAAAGTAACAAAGGCAAGACAGGCAGATTTGAAAAACAATTAAACAAAAATAACTAAATAATCCGTGCAATGAAAACCTTAAATGGATGGATTAAAGAACAGGTAGGGAAAGAATAAGTGCACTGGAAGAGATGTGAGAAAGAAGATAGCCTAAACTATATCTGGAATCCCTGGGCTTAAAAATCATTGTGTAAGGTCAATACTTAGGAAGGCAGCTGGATACACATATACTGAAAGTAAATTAAATGTGTAGTAAATTCTTCAGTCAGATTAACTGTTTTCTAATACCATGTAATACTATGTATTCAACAGCTATCAAGTTATTTATTGTATCTTGGACAGAACTATATGAATTGATGCTCGTGACTAATATTTATATGAAATAGTTGTCCGTGTTTTGTTTAATATTAAAAATAATGAACTTTCATAGTGGTAAATAATGATTCCAGAATTACTTCAGAATCTAGGGAGGATACGTAGTTAAGTCAGATTCTCCCCTCAAAAATACTATACACTGAACAACACTTGGAAACTTTAGTCAGCCATACAAGTAATCTCTAACTTTGTAATTTATGGTTTAAATTGTGAATAAAACATGATTAGACATAAGCCCAACCCTTCATACTAGAGCAGTTTTCAAACCTACATGTTAAGGAAGGATTTTCGTGTATCTTCTTAGACATACAACCAATAAAATGTGGGAGTAATCATAAAGTGACACCTATGATTTTCTTCACTGGTGAGCAAGGTAGGCAACCTGAGAGCAATGATTTTGTCTTTCATTCTAGGAGGTAGAGGTTCTCCAGTAATTTCCCGGTTGCAGCCCCAGGCTGCACATACAGCCTGTGGGATAGTGGTGCCACTTATAGAACTAAAAGAAGCTGACAGCAGATCCAGGAGGAGCGCACGTTTCAGGAGCAATTTGTCGGGAACACAGGATGAACCAAATCGCCAACATGGCCAACACAGGGACAGAAAGATCATTCTCAAAGTTAAAAATGAAGGAGGGTATGATTCCAGTCCTTTATCCACAGATATCATATGAATGTGAAGTTAGAACACAGACATTTGATATCATCTACCAAGAACTGTGGAAGAAACTACTGGGAAAGGCTCTCAAGACCTAATCAGATGAAATAGTAACTCCTTGCCTCTAGGTAGTGTGATGACAATTACAATTCCACCTTAAATTCCTTCTCACCTTCCCTGTGAGTAGGTGGGGCTTGTTAATTGTCATCATTTTACAGGGAAAGAAGCTAAGAAAGCTCATGGTTAAGAGACTTGCCTCAAGCTGCCCCATGAGTGGATCTAACAGCTTCTTTTCATTTCACCGTTAATGATGTTGTTTTGACATAGCCCTTGCTGTTAGGGAGGACTAGAGGCAGAGAAGGAAAACACAAGAGAGTTTTAAGAGAGAGTTCTTAAAGAATTAAGAATTAAACTTTGACTCTCTTCCAGCCAGCCTTTGCCATCTATCTGGCTGCTCAGTCTTGACCTCTCCTTCTCCCCAACTTCCAATCTAGCACCGAATCTTGGCAAGTCTGCCTCCTAAATGCCTCTCAGTCCTCATTTCCATGCCGCCCCCAGCCACCATCATAGCTAGACCTCCAATATCTCTTGCCTTGATTACAGGCATCCCAGCCCACAGACTTGCCTTCTTTAATCTGTTCCTTGTCCTTTAGTGACAGTAATTTTTTTAAAACTAAGTCCAATCAGGACTCTGCCATGTCCCCTTCATTGATTTTCAGTGACCTCAGCATAAAATATAGTCCAACTCCTGACATGGTTTATAAAGATCTTTCTGACCTGGCCCCCTGGCTTATCTGGATAGTCTCATCCTGCATCACTTGCCCCTCACTCACCATACTCCCATCCTGCCAAATCATTCCGTTCCTCCATCCCACCATGCTCGTTCATCCTCTGAGCCATGTTCATGCCGTCCCTGCTACCAGGAACATCCTCCCTTCTCTCACCACTTATATTAGCCAACTCCTACTCACACTTCAAATCTCTTAGCTGTCATTTTTCTCCCAGAAATCTTGTAAATTGTGATTGCTCTCACTTTCCTGCATTCCCTACATGACGGCAAATACTAGGAGGGCAAGGTACCTGTCTGACTTAATTACCACTGAATCCCCAGTGTCTTGCAGTGCCCATGAAATTAAATATTTTTTCTTTACATTGTTTTTAAGCTTTTATTGGAATATAAAATAGTTACAAAAACATGTCCAAATCATAGCTTAAAAGCTCAATAAATTATCACAAGTCAAACACACTGTAGCACCCAGATTAAGAAATAGAACATGACTTACCCCCAGAAGGCCCCCATTGTGCCCCTTCCGGTGAATACATCCTGGTGGGTGATTATAATCCTGGCTTAAAACAGCATAGATTAATTTTGTGTTTGTTTTTACTTTACATAAATCATACAGTACCTTTGCTTTTGTGTCTGATTCTTCTGTTCAACATTATGTTAGGAAGAATCATCCATATCGTTGCACATGGTTATAGATCATTCTCATCACGGTAGTGCCTGCATCCAATAAACATCTGTAAATGAAGATAATGAGTGAAACAATGATCACTAACATCCAGAAGAGGAAGTCAATCTCCACATGTCATGGAATGAAGGAAATGGACCAACCTTTGTCTTCAACCTGAGTCTCCAAAGGTTACAGGAAATATAACATATGGTCCATGGATATGTGTCCCAGCACCCTTCCCCATGTCATAATAGCAAATGGAAACAGCAGCAATAGGATCAATCATTCCTTTTCTGTGGTTTTATTTTTAAGGTGTGTCACCTCCATAATCAGAATCACAGAGCCAAGTGCAAAGGGCATCATTTGAATTATAAGACAGTGTCTAGAACACAACCTTCCTGGAGGTTACAAGCAGGCAATACAGATGTTAAATAGTGGGTGACTTCCTCTTTTTCATGTTTACAGTTTCCTTTTTCATAGGCCAAATGGTCTGTGATCTGTCAGGAATGAGGGGTGTACAAGGCAAGTAAAGGAAGCAGCAAATTGGAAAGTGATGGAAGAGGGCACAGTGCTGGGATGGGGGGGCGGTATGTGAGAGCCTCAGGTGGGGAACCCAGAAGTAGTGCCATGGTTCTCAACTCTGACTACAAGTGAAAATTCCTTGGAGAAAATACTGATGGCTGGGCTCCATCCCAAGCCAATTATTTCAGGGTCACTAGGGGTGCGGCTTTGGCATCAGTATTTTTTCAAGGCTTCCCAGGTGGATCTTACAGGCAACCAGTTTTGAGAACCACTGTTTTAAAACAGGTACCAGAGTGAGACAATAAACAGACACACCTGAAGTTGTTCTCAAACTTTATTATGGGGGAAGTTCACCTGGAGAGCTTGTTTAAATTGTGGATTCTCTCAAACCCACCCTGCACCTCCCCCAGAAGATCAGATTCAGTTGGTCTGGATGAGCCCTAAGAATCTACATTTGTAACAAGCTCCCAGTGATCTGGAAGCAGTAGAAACCCTGGGGAAGAGATGGCGGATGAAGAGCTGGAGACGTGGAATTATGACCATGAGGATAACTCTTCCTAGCCTTGGTCCAGGGTGAGTGCACTAAAACTAAGTCCTGAAAGAAGTAACGAATTTTTTTTCTTAAAATGAAATTTGGTATAGGATAACAGAAAGTATGACTACTTACTAAAATTTTGTTTGCCCTTAAATTTAAATATTTCTGAAAGTACTTGAATATTACTGAATGGGCACCAGTTACCTCTTCACCTTCCTCTACTTTACACAGAAGCAAACCTACCATGCTAGTCTGAAGAGGACACACTATTTAAATTGGCTCTAAAATGCATGATTTTCTAAAATGGAGAGCTCTATCACCCTGAGTGTGCTTTGATATGATGATTATCTGATAATTAATAAGAATCCTTTAAAATTAACACCATACAGCTTCTAAGAAAGCCAGTGCATAGAAAGTATTTGAATGACCAAATGGGGAAGATGAATTAAATGGCCTCTGAGGTTTCTTTCATTATAAGAGATGAAAAATTCAGATTGAGAGTATCAGTTTTTATCCCCCTAAACACCTGCTAGATCATCTTTGTTATTGTCATTTGCTTCCACATTCAAAGAGATTGCAGTCTACAAAATGCCACAGAAAGCAATTGTTGCAAGAGATATTATTCAACAAACTGTAAGCGAAGGGCGCATCCTTGAGCATGCTCAGAAAGCCCCAGCCATCCAAATCAGGGCCTGTGGATGAATCAGATTGCCCACAACTGTGTGACCTTCAGCACGTAGCTCAGCCTTCCTGGACCATAGTTTTCTTGCTTATAAAATGAAGCTGCTGATAATAGCTCTGTTTACTGAGCTCCTGTGTATTAGGATTTTCATGCATACCTTTATACAATAACTCTATGAAATATTATCCCATTGTTCAATAAGGAAATTGAAACTCCAAGAGGTTAGGTAACTAACCCAAGGTCAAGCTCCTAAATGGCAGAACAAGGAACCAATTTTACTATCCTAGAAGTTCCTGGAGTTGAAGGCCCATGTCGTGCTCACCATTGAGTCACGTGGTTCTAGCACAGTGCTTGGCACATAATGGGAGTTCAGTCAACGTTTCTTAAGTCCCTGAATTAACATGGCTCTTAAAACCATGTTCTTTATCCTCCTAATTATTGTATTATATATGCATCAAAAAGTGGGTGCTGGCATTAATATCCCAAAGTAAATTTTAGGACCCAAGTTTAGAAATATTTGAAAAGCTCAGAATTTTGTTTCCAGGGAGTTAAAAGGAGGGACTACAAAGTTTTTGGGTGGCAGTTTGCCATGGTAACCAGAAAATAGGATAGGGCAAGAGTCTTGGTGTACTCCCCACCTTCTTACTTTTGTGATTTTAAGGCCGGTTAGCTAATCTCAGTTTTCTCATCTGTGAGAGCCAATGTGAATCCAATGATCTCTGTGCTTCATTCAAATACAAACTTCTATTGTACACACTTTTTAAAATAGAAAGGCAATCCACCACCCCAATTTTAAATATCACCCAACATTCACTCACCTAGGGGAAAATCCAACTGTCTAATTTGCACAGGAGTATCTGTAAATAGGGGACAATTGGCTCTTTTGCAGATCATATTTATCCAAGAATCTGCAGTCCTTCTCCACTCTATCTTTAGTCTGTAGGTAGTCTCTTTTTCAGATGACAAGGAGGGGAAAATCTAATATTATATTCAGAATGAGCAAAAATACTTCCATTTCACTCAACAGTCCTTGAGTTTTCTCTTACCAAGATCAGCCCACAAAGCATTTAGAAACTATAGAAAACTATGCAAATAAAAGTTTTGTTAAACAGACAGCATATTCAAGAATTGGGGAGGGCCAGTGAGTCAAAAATTATTCTAGATTTAGAATCTTACACTTAACAGTTATGGTCATGGCGTAGCTGCACAATAATTCTTAGCCCAGTCAGATAATAGAAATGGGAATTTGGAAATGCCTACAAATCACCCAGGAGAGGGAACAGAAAACCTACCTTAGATCAGATGTAATTCCTTTGCAATCTGACTTCACAAGGCACCAGTTACTACTCTATCATCTGTTCCAACAGCCTGTTCTTTTTCATTCCACTTCTCTCTCACTTGTTCATTTAATCTGCATTGTATTCTTATCATGTGCATGAGGTGGTGAAGATCAAAGAAGCAGTAAAAAAATGCAGGGACACCCACAGACAAAAACTCAAGTGCCATAAATGAATACTGGTTCTAAAAACTCAGACTTTGGATGAAAATAGACCTGAGGTTTTTTTTTTTTGTTTTTTTTTTGTTTTGTTTTGTTTTGTTTTTAACATCTTTATTGGAGTATAACTGTTTTACAATAGTGTGTTAGTTTCTCCTTTACAACAAAGTGAATCAGTTATACATATACATATGTTCCCATATCTCTTCCCTCTTGCGTCATCCTCCCTCCCACCCTCCCTACCCACCCCTCTAGGTGGTCACAAAGCACAGAGGTGATCTCCCTGTGCTATGCGGCAGCTTCCCACTAGCTATCTAATTTACATTTGGTAGTGCATATATGTCCCTGCCACTCTCTCACTTCGTCACAGCTTACCCTTCCCCCTGAGTTTTAATCCCAGCTCTACTGACCGTGTAAACTCAAACAGTTTATTTCACCTTTCTGAGTTTAGTTTCCTCATCTGCAGTCAATCAATAAATACTGATGTTGATGATATTTACTTCATAAACCTGCTCTAATCACTTAAATAGGTAATATGTGTAAAGAAGGTCATGATGCCAATTATGTATCTGAACCCCCCAAAATAGTAGCTGTACAGGATGAGCAGAGATGAGGGGGCAATTAATTTTAACCAGGTTTCCTAAATGTTTAACAGACTCACT
Organism: Physeter macrocephalus; assembly: GCF_002837175.3. Taxonomy (NCBI): domain Eukaryota; kingdom Metazoa; phylum Chordata; class Mammalia; order Artiodactyla; family Physeteridae; genus Physeter; species Physeter macrocephalus. The sequence goes on along the minus strand of NC_041220.1, from coordinate 30,732,452 downwards.
GCCGTCTGTACCAAAGAACATTCCTTTGTTCTTAAAACTTACTTGGTTTTGTTGGTATTAGTAGCCTGATTCAGTGTTCATCTCAAGATATTGTTACAAAGCTCTCTGGTCCTTCACTGACTCCTTTCTCTCTTTCCCTCCCCAAGTTCTAGTCCTTGAGTCCTGAATCTCCCATTTGAACATATTCCCTCTCATGGGTCAACTGCCACATCTGTGCCTCTGACACCTTCGTCCCCACCTTCAGAGCTGAGTGGACCTCCAAACTGAAAGGGCAGAGCACACACCAGAAAAAGTCAGACACGGCAGGGCTATAACATGCTCCAGGGAACACAGTGCTGGGAATCAAAGGGGAACTTCTGAGCTCATCTCATAACACAAGACCTCTTTGCTAAGGTCCACCACTCATGTCAACCTCCCTGGACTTGGGGAAACACTGCCGTGCAAATTTCCTAAAGCACTGCTTTTATTAGTTTTCTTCCCCACTTCAAGGTCTCCTATTACCTTCTGCTTCAAATATAAAGCAATTATATGGTTATTGTGTGATATCTCTATTCTGAGCTACCAAATTCTGTTTTGATCAGGTCATTACCTAATTTTCTCTCCTATTATATGGTGATATAATATTACAATATGATATTGTTGATGACAGAGTCCATATCTCACTGATCTGTGTGTCACTGCTGATCAGCATAATGTTGACACATGGTAGGTTTGTCATAACCTTGTACTGTATTCGTGGAGTGAATGAATGAGAGTGTGCAGGCAGGAATGCCATTCAGCCGATTATTGGAGTGAACCAAGTGACACTGAGGCTTGAACTGAGGTTGCAGCATTGGGAATGGACATGAAAGAGGTTGCAAAAATAGGTTAAGTCCTGGAACGTTTTCCAAAATAACCAAAAAGCACAATCTTGTTCCTCTTTTGTGAGTTACAGACCACTGTAGTAAGTAATGATTTAGGCTGATTCGTCTACATATCCAACAAAGAAAGCATGGATCTGGATAGTGCTCATAGAAAATATAGGAAATATCTTTTGTTCTCCTGTCTTGTGTGTGGATGTGTAGGTGTACACCGCAACACACAAGCAAATGCACACACACGCACACCATCCTTGATTTCTGGTTTTATTACCAATTAAGAAATAAAATAGGGCTTCCCTGGTGGCGCAGTGGTTGAGAGTCCGCCTTCCGATGCAGGGGGCACGGGTTCGTGCCCCGGTCCGGGAGGATCCCACATGCCGCGGAGCGGCTGGGCCCGTGGGCCATGGCCGCTGCGCC
>NC_041220.1:30724937-30731151 GCF_002837175.3 Physeter macrocephalus | reverse complement strand
GGAGCCTTTGCCCCGCAAAGGGGAGGCCCCAAGCAGGGGGGGGCCCGTGTACCGGAAAAAAAAAAAAAAAAAAAAGAAATAAAATACAAGAATAACAGTGTCCAAAAAAAGCAATGGGAACCAAAAGAAGCAAATACATAACAAGTTTTTAAAAACAGGTAAGTCCTTAAGAAATAGTTATGATTAACAACACATCTTACCAATAGTCATGATTCAGCCACTGATCTAATCTTTGTTTACCAGAAAAGAAAAAGACTGGGTTATCATCAATAGCAGGAAAAAAATGCTGTTAAAATGGCTAAAATCCAAAACACTGAAATGCTGGCAAGGATGTAGAGCCAGAGGAGCTCTCATTCATCACTGGTGGGGGTGCAAAATGGACAGCAACATTGGAAGACAGTCCGACAGTTTCTTACAAAACTAAACACAGTCTTACCACATGATCCAGCGACTGGATACCCAAGTGAGTCGAAAATTTACATCCACACCAAAGACTGCACACAAATGTTTATAACAGCTTTATTTTATAAGTGCCCAAACTTGAAAGCAACCAAGATGTCCTTCAATATGCAAACAGATAAACTGTGGTATATCCATATAAGGGAACGTTATTCAGCAATACAAAAATGTAGCTATCAAGCTACGAGAATATATGAAGGAAACCTAAATGCATATTACTAAGTAAAAGAAGCCAATCTGAAAAGGCTGTACAATTCCAACTATATGACACTCTGAAAAGGCAAATTATAAAGATAGTAAAAGACCAGGAGCTGCCAGGAGGAGGGAGAATATGGAGGAAGGAGTGAAGGATAAATAGGTGGAGCAGAGATGATTTTTAAAGCAGCAAAACTGTTCTCTATGATACTCTATTTGTGGATACATATCATTATGTATTTATCAAAACACATAGAATGTATAATACAAAGGGTGAACCCTAATGTTAACTATGGACTTCAGTTAATAATAATGTATCACTATTTGTTCACTGTCTCATCAAATGTACCACGTTAATGCAAACTGTTAATAACAGAGACCTCGTAGCTGGGAGTGGGAGGGAATATATACGGAATTCTGTACTGTCTGCCTAGTTTTTCTGTAAATTTAAAACTGCTCTAAAAAATAAAGTCAATTATTAATATAAAAAATACATAGTATAGAATTTCTATATATAGTTTATGTATTTCTATACATTGTACAGAAAACTACATAGTATGGAATTAGCTCTATACTATCATAACACACTTTGTCCAAACACTGTCTTAACTGATAGCAATCTATCAATCTGTATCAATCTTGGTCCAAACAGGAAAACAGAAACCACTGTTAAGTATTTAAACCCAAAGGGACTTAATAACAAGGACTGGTTACACAGGTGAGGTGGGAGATGAGAATCAGAGGAGGTGCAGACAGTGGGGTCAACTTGATTTGTAATAGCAGGAAACAACTTCTACCCCTAAGCTGAAAAGACAAAGGGAGGGAGGCTTTATGACAGCCAGGGGCTGGAGCAGAGAGGAAGCTGGGACCATGATGGCCCGTGGGAGCTGGGACCACAGAGGAGGCACTGACACCAACAAAAATGGTACCTGAAGTGAGCTAATCTAGTTTTTAAAATGCTTTGACCTTGGAAGTACATTAGCAAAAAAAGTAGCAGTAGTCATTTACCGGAAATATTGTCACTTCTGCCCAGTTCCCATGCCTCTTCTTCTACCGTGCTCCTCGCCAACCCCCAGCTCTAGGATGGGTGACTCGATTATGTGATACCTGAGCCAATCAGATTCTTCTGGGAAATGACAGCCAGAGACACTAGCTGAAGACATTACATCCATAGTGACAAGATGAGGGGAAAAGAGGGAAAAATCTGACTTTCTAGCTCCCAGTGAAAGGTCATGAGACAACCCCTTTATTCATGCTGGCTTGAGTGAGCTTGTTTTCACTAATATCATCCCTGAGATAGTCGGCTATAGAAAGTAATATTTCAAAATTTCAGATTGAAGCTTTTCTTTATGATTCCTGTGATAACGTATATGAGATATATGAATGGGACATTTTATCATGATTTAGTATTGATTAGGCCCCCAAAACTCAGCAGAGGGCCCATGGTACATATCTGTACCAGATTCAGATTAGTGGCATAATCAAAACATGAGCTCAGAAGAACATAATGCGGTAAAAGTTAAGCTTACCAGCTGTCACACAGCCAAAGGAAAACATTTTCTAAGCCAGCTGTAAGAGAAAACACAGGTGCAAGGAAGATGTCCAGGCTGCAGGAGGAAACATAGAAGACATTCAAAGGCAACTTTTAAAACACAGACCTACTAGAGCATGGACTTGAGCACATGGGGAGGGGGAAGGGTAAGCTGTGACAAAGTGAGAGAGTGGCAGGGACATATATACACTACCAAATGTAAATTAGATAGCTAGTGGGAAGCTGCCGCATAGCACAGGGAGATCACCTCTGTGCTTTGTGACCATGAGAGGGGTGGGATAGGGAGGGTGGGAGGGAGGGAGATGCAAGAGGGAAGAGATATGGGAACATATGTATATGTATAACTGATTCACTTTGTTGTAAAGGAGAAACTAACACACTATTGTAAAGCAATTATACTCCAATAAAGATGTTAAAAAATATATAAAATTAAAAAAAATAAAATTGCCAAATAAAGTTAAAAAAAATATATTGACTGCAAGTCCTCCATCAGGCTTTTTCCCATACACCAGGTCTTAAAGAGGGCTATCGATTTATAATAAATTCTTTCAACAGCAGATTTTTATACTCCACATTTTTCTATTTTACTCCCTTGAAATGTTTTTCTCCTTCGTCTACAAAGAAATTCTGGAGTTGAGGAGGAATAACTGAGCCCTTGGCGCCTATCACATGGTGTTGGTGGGGAACCGTACAGAAATACACCCTTGCATGTGTGTAAAGCAGTGTGCGCTCAGGAACGCCAGGCCTATTGACTAAAGTCATGAAAGGATTTTTATTTGATTCTATTTGAGGATATATAATAATATGACCTGACTTCTTTGTATACTTTTTAAAATATTCAATTCTTCATGGCTGTAAAACCGTAAGAAAGCCTATAGTTTGTAAAGATTCCGTTGAAATCGTTGGAAAGAGAAACTTGGCACGATGATGTGATGAAAGTTCAGATTTCTCTCACAGCAAGTGGTACGCTATATATATTGCAGCAAGGTATGCTGTATTTTGCTTTGGAAACGCCCACAGTTAAAATGTCAGCCATCCCAAAGCTACTCTTCAGTAGGTCTGAGAGGAGCCTGGGTCGAACTAAGGCTGAGCGTATCTTCCGCTTGTAGGCTAATTAACAGTGACTGTTAAATGAGGAAATTCTACAGAATCATCAGAAATATCAGCTGCTGCAAAAATAAAGTTGAACACTGTAAGACAAACAATAACCTCACCTTCTTATCCAGATGTTTTGAGGTAACTTATCCCCTCCAGAGTGCTGTTTACAAACTGCAAAGGCTTATGCTTAGGTTGAGGGACCTAGAGATGTTCTGGTTGCTAGTTTTTAAGGTTTTGGCTGTGAGGCATGTGAGAGCTTAGTTCCCGCACCAGGGATGAACCTGAGCCCCCTGCAGTGGAAGCACAGAGTCTTAACCACTGGACCACCAGGGAATTCCCTGGTGGCTTGTTTTATGAATGAGGGAATACAGTTCCAAAGACTTTGAAATGAACAAGTGTTTTGAGTATCAAACTGAACGTAATATATCCCAGAGCTGAACTTCTTCAAATATGCACAAGTCTGTTTTCATCCAAAGAAAAGAACGTTCTTTATATGAAGTGAAAATTAGCCATAGACCCTTGACCTCTTGTCAAATTGAAGATCTGTTTGAAATGAGCAACAATTTAATAGAGAAAATCTCCTTTATATCCCCCTGTTACATAGAAATTCCTAAAAGAACACTTGTAAAAAGAAGTACTATTCTTTTAAGAACTATATTGCTTTAATCAATCAGATTGCGTATTTGTCACTTTTTTGTTGCTGTTGTAAACAGAAAAAAACACAACCCAAATAGAGTTGTTCTTTCTAGAAGATCTTCATATAGAAGTTTTGGAATTAAAGCCTCCTTCTTATACTATCTGGATTACATTTTTACATGAAGCTATTTTTAGTAGAGTATAGTAGTCTATAGTCTGTCAGGTATTTAAATCATCTTTCAACAGATATCATTTTAAAAATCATAATTTTGTACACATTATCTCATCAGATTCTCACCAAAAAAAAAAACCCTTTGGGGTAGGATACTATTTTAATATTTATAGTTGCAGATGAGCCAAGTGAGATTTCACAAAGCTGAAGTAACAGACCGAGAGACCCTCGGAAATCCCGACCCACATCAGGATCACTTGGTGAGGAAGATACATAAAAAATTCAGATTCCTAGGCACTGACCCCAATGGTTCTGAACCAGAATCTGTGGGAGCTGAGCCCAGGAACCACTGAGATCATCTGACCATATCAGACTGTTTTCTGAGTTCTAGGGCTCTGCAGAAGCGGTTCAGGGACTGTTAAAGGAGTGAAGAGAAAGCTTAGTGAACATCCCCACTCAGCTTTAAATCTTTTATACATTAGGCTTCTAGTTACAATTTCATTTGCAGCAAAAGTGGGGTGGGTGTTCCACTGTTTAAAACAAAAGCACCTGCATTTTTCAGATGAAGAATTCAGTCCCGTAAGGGCCCAGGGTCAAACAGCTCATGAGGACAAGTCCAGGTTCTGATGCTTTGATGCTTGTTCCAGGGTTTTTTTTCCATTACACCACAGTGAATCTTCCTGATGGAGAAATGTGCTCCAGCCAGAGCCTGTGCTGTTGCAGATTTACAAATACCAGGTGCATATTCACCTAAATACAAAATCAACACTTTAATGGAGCTTTTTCAAACCAGACTGTTGTGGTTTTCACATGAACCACTTGGTTAATCAGGCAAGCTGCAGGAACTTGAAAGCAGGTAGAGTGGGACTTGATGGTCTGGATCCCTGATCTCCAGCCCTGCATCCATAGATGCCCCTGCTCCAGGGGGAGCTTGGTCTCTTGCTGTATCTTTCTACTTGCCCTAATTCTCCTGCAGTTTTGGGCCTTGGAAGGCACAGAGTGATGGGGGCAGACCTCCTTTGTTTTTTTGTTTTTTTAACATCTTTATTGGAGTATAATGGCTTTACAATGTCGTGTTAGTTTCTGCTTTACAACAAAGTGAATCAGTTATACATATACATTATATATAAACATCTTTATTGGAGTGTAATTGCTTTACAATGGTGTGTTAGTTTCTGCTTTACAACAAAGTGAATCAGTTATACATATACACATACCCCCATATCCCCTCCCTCTTGCCTCTCCCTCCCTCCTACCCTCCCTATCCTGCCCCTCTAGGTGGTCACAAACCACCGAGCTGATCTCCCTGTGCTATGAGGCTGCTTCCCACTAGCTATCCACCCTACGTTTGGTAGTGTATATATGTCCATGCCACTCTCTCACTTCGTCACAGCTTCCCCTTCCCCTTCCCCATATTCTCAAGTCCATGCTCTAGTAGGCACACCTCCTTTTTAAAAAAAAAATTTTTTATTGAAGTATAGTTGATTTACAATATTGTGTTAGTTTCAGGTGTACAGCACAGTGGTTCAATTATATATATGTCTTTTCAGATTCTTTTCCCTTATAGATTATTCAAATATTGAGTATAGTTCCCTGTGCTATACAGTACACCTTGTTGTTTGTCTATTTTATATATAGTAGTGTGTATTTGGGGTTTTGGGGGGGTTTTTTGTTTTGTTTTGTTTTTAATTAATTTTTATTGGAGTATGGTTGCTACAAAATGTTGTGTTAGCCTCCACTGAACAACAAAATGTATCAGCCATACACATACAGATATCCCCTCCCTTTTGGACTTCCCTCCCATTTAGGTTACCACAGTGCACTAGATAAGTTCCCTGTGCTATACAGCATGTTCCCATCAGTTGTCCATTTTATACATAGTATCAATAGTATATATGTGTCAATCCCAGTCTCCCAGTTCCTCCTACTCCACCCCTTTCCCTCTTGATAGCCATACATTTGTTCTCTACATTGGTGTCTCTATTTCTGCTTTGCAACTAAGATCACCTATACCATTTTTCTAGATTCCACATATATGCGTTATTATACAATATTTGCTTTTCTCTTTCTGACTTACTTCACTCTGTATGACACTCTCTAGG
>NC_041220.1:30722264-30723530 GCF_002837175.3 Physeter macrocephalus | reverse complement strand
GAATCAGTTATACATATACATATGTTCCCATATCTCTTCCCTCTTGCGTCTCCCTCCCTCCCACCCTCCCTATCCCACCCCTCTAGGCGGTCACAAGGCACCGAGCTGATCTCCCTGTGCTATGAGGCTGCTTCCCACTAGCTATCCACCCTACGTTTGGTAGTGTATATATGTCCATGCCACTCTCTCACTTCGTCACAGCTTCCCCTTCCCCTTCCCCATATTCTCAAGTCCATGCTCTAGTAGGCACACCTCCTTTTTAAAAAAAAAATTTTTTATTGAAGTATAGTTGATTTACAATATTGTGTTAGTTTCAGGTGTACAGCACAGTGGTTCAATTATATATATGTCTTTTCAGATTCTTTTCCCTTATAGATTATTCAAATATTGAGTATAGTTCCCTGTGCTATACAGTACACCTTGTTGTTTGTCTATTTTATATATAGTAGTGTGTATTTGGGGTTTTGGGGGGGTTTTTTGTTTTGTTTTGTTTTTAATTAATTTTTATTGGAGTATGGTTGCTACAAAATGTTGTGTTAGCCTCCACTGAACAACAAAATGTATCAGCCATACACATACAGATATCCCCTCCCTTTTGGACTTCCCTCCCATTTAGGTTACCACAGTGCACTAGATAAGTTCCCTGTGCTATACAGCATGTTCCCATCAGTTGTCCATTTTATACATAGTATCAATAGTATATATGTGTCAATCCCAGTCTCCCAATCCCTCCCACCACCCCCTATTCCCCATTGGTATCCATACACTTGGTCTCTACGACTGTGTCTTTATTTCTGCTTTGCAACTAAGATCACCTATACCATTTTTCTAGATTCCGCATATATGTGTTATTATACAGTATTTACTTTTCTCTTTCTTACTTACTTCACTCTGTATGACACTCTCTAGGTACATCCATGTCTCTACAAATGACCCAATTTCATTCCTTTTTATGGCTGAGTAATATTATATTGAATATATGTACCACATCTTCTTTATCCATTCCTCTGTCAATGGACATTTAGGGTGCTTCCATCTCCTGGCTAATGTAAGTAGTGCTGCTATGAACATTGGGATGCATGCGTTTTTTCAAATTATGGTTTTCTCTGGGTATGTGCCCAGTAGTGGAATTGCTGAATCATATGGTAATTCTCTTTTTAGTTTTTTAAGGAACTACCATACGTTCTCCATAGTGGCTGTATCAATTTACATTCCCACCAGCAGTGCAAGAGGGTTCCCTTTTCTCCACACCCTCTCCAGCATTTA
>NC_041220.1:30718618-30721025 GCF_002837175.3 Physeter macrocephalus | reverse complement strand
TAATGATTAATGATGTTGAGCATTCTTTCATGTGTTTGTTGGCAATCTGTATATCTTTTTTGGAGAAATGTCTATTTAGGTCTTCTGCCCATTTTTGGATTGGGTTGTTTGTTTTTTTTTTGTTATTGAGCTGCATGAGCTGCTTGTAAATTTTGGAGATTAATCCTTAGTCAGTTGCTTCATTTGCACATATTTTCTCCCATTCTGAGGGTTGTCCTTTGGTGTTGTTTATGATTTCCTTTGCTGTGCAAAACCTTTTAAGTTTCATTAGGTCCCATTTGTTTATTTTTGTGTTTATTTCCATTACTCTAGGAGGTGGGTCAAAACGGATCTTGCTGAGATTTATGTGATAGAGTGTTCTGGCTATGTTTTCCTCTAAGAGTTTGATAGTGTCTGGCTTTACATTTAGGTCTTTAATCCATTTTGAGTTTATTTCTGTGTATGGAGTTAGGAAGTGTTCTAATTTCATACTTTTACATATACGTGTCCAGTTTCCCAACACCACTTATTGAAGAGTCTCTCTTTTTCCCATTGTATATTCTTGCCTCCTTTTTCAAAGATAACGTGATCATATGTGCGTGGGTTTATCACTGGGCTTTCTATCCTGTTCCATTGATCTATATTTCTGTTTTTGTGCCAGTACCATACTGTCTTGATTACTGTAGCTTTGTAGTATAGTCCGAAGTCAGGTAGCCTGATTCCTCCAGCTCCATTTTTCGTTCTCAAGATTGCTTTGGCTATTCGGGGTCTTTTGTGTTTCCATACAAATTGTGAAATTTTTTGTTCTAGTTTTGTAAAAAATGCCAGTGGTAGTTTGATAGGGATTGCATTGAATCTGTAGATTGCTTTGGGTAGTAGACTCATTTTCACAATGTTGATTCTTCCAATCCAAGAACATGGTATATCTATCCATCTATTTGTATCATCTTTAATTTCTTTCATCAGTGTCTTATAATTTTCTGCATACAGGTCTTTTGTCCCCCAGATTGCTTTTGCTATTTGGGGTCTTTTGTGTTTCCATACAAATTGTGAAATTTTTTTTTCTAGTTCTGTAAAAAATGCTAGTGGTAGTTTGATAGGGATTGCATTGAATCTGTAGATTGCTTTGGGTAGTAGAGTCATTTTCACAATGTTGATTCTTCCAATCCAAGAACATGGTATATTTCTCCACCTATTTGTATCATCTTTAATTTCTTTCATCAGTGTCTTATAGTTTTCTGCATACAAGTTTTTTGTCTCCTTAGGTAGGTTTATTCCTAGATATTTTATTCTTTTTGTTGCAATGGTAAATGGGAGTGTTTTCTTAATTTCACTCTCAGATTTTTCATCATTAGTGTATAAGAATGCCAGAGATTTCTGTGCATTAATTTTGTATCCTGCTACTTTGCCAAATTCATTGATTAGCTCTAGTAGTTTTCTGGTAGCATCCTTAGGATTCTCTACGTATAGTATCATGTCATCTGCCAACAGTGACAGCTTTACTTGTTGTTTCTGATTTGGATTCCGTTTATTTCTTTTTCTTCTCTGATTGCTGTGGCTAGAACTTCCAAAACTATGTTGAATAAGAGTGGTGAGAGTGGGCAACCTTGTCTTGTTCCTGATCTTAGTGGAAATGGTTTCAGTTTTTCACCATTGAGAATGATGCTGGCTGTGGGTTTGTCATATATGGCCTTTATTAGTATCCCGTTGATTGATTTGCATATATTGAAGAATCCTTGCATTCCTGTGATAAACCACACTTGATCATGGTGTATGATCCTTTTTATGTGCTGTTGGATTCTGTTTGGTAGTATTTTGTTGAGGATTTTTGCATCTGTGTTCATCAGTGATAGTGGCCTGTAGTTTTCTTTCTTTGTGTCATCTTTGTCTGGTTTTGGTTTCAGGGTGATGGTGGCCTCATAGAATGAGTTTGGGAGTGTTCCTCCCTCTGCTATCTTTTGGAAGAGTGTGAGAAGGATAGGTGTTAGCTCTTCTCTAAATGTTTGATAGAATTTGCCTGTGAAGCCATCTGGTCCTGGGCTTTTTTTGTTGGAAAATTTTTAATCACAGTTTCATTTTCAGTGTTTGTGATTGGTCTGTTCATATTTTCTATTTCTTCCCGGTTCAGTCTCGGCAGGTGGTGCATTTCTAAGAAATTGTCCATTTCTTCCAGGTTGTCCAATTTTTTGGTATAGAGTTGCTTGTAGTAATCTCTCATGATCCTTTGTCTTTCTACAGTGTTCGTTGTTACTTCTCCTTTTTCATTTCTAATTCTATTGATTTGAGTCTTCTCCCTTTTTTTCTTGATGAGTCTGGCTAATGGTTTATCAATTTTGTTTATCTTCTCAAAGAACCAGCTTTTAGTTTATGGATCTTTGCTATTGTTTTCTTGTTTCTATTTCATTTATTTCTGCTCTGATCTTTATGA
>NC_041220.1:30668893-30718164 GCF_002837175.3 Physeter macrocephalus | reverse complement strand
TCAGCCAGTCTGTGTCTTTTGGTGGGGGCATTTAATCCATTTACATTTAAGGTAATTATCGATATGTATGTTCCTATTTCCATTTACTTAATTGTTTTGGGTTTGTTCTTGTAGGTCTTTTCCTTCTCTTGTGTTTCCTGCATAGAGAAGTTCCTTTAGCATTTGTTGTAAAGCTGGTTTGGTGGTGCTGAATTCTCTTAGCTTTTGCTTGTCTGTAAATATTTTAATTTTTCCATCAAATCTGAATGAGATCCTTGCTGGCTAGAGTAATCTTGTTTGTAGGTTTTTCTCCTTCATCACTTTAAATATGTACTGCCACTCCCTTCTGGCTTGCAGAGTTTCTGCTGAAAGATCAGCTTTTAACCTTATGGGGATTCCCTTGTGTGTTATTTGTTGTTTTTCCCTTGCTGCTTTTAATATGTTTTCTTTGTATTTAGTTTTTGATAGTTTGTTTAATATTTGTTTAGGCGTGTTTCTCCTTGCATTTATCCTGTATGGGTCTCTCTGTGCTTCCTGGACTTGATTAACTATTTCCTTTCCCATATTAGGGAAGTTTTCAACTATAATCTCTTCAAATATTTTCTCAGTCCGTTTTTTTTCTCTTCTTCTGTGACCCCTATAATTCGAATGTTGGTGCATTTAATGTTGTCCCAGAGGTCTCTGAGACTGTCCTCAGTTCTTTTCATTCTTTTTTTCTGTATTCTTCTCTGCAGTAGTTATTTCCACTATTTTATCTTCCAGATCACTTATCCGTTCTTCTGCCTCAGTTATTCTGCTATTGATCCCTTCTAGAGTATTTTTCATTTCATTTATTGTGTTGTTCATCATTGCCTGTTTCCTCTATAGTTCTTCTAGGTCCCTGTTAAATGTTTCTTGCATTCTCTCTATTCTATTTCCAAGATTTTGGATCATCTTTACTATCATTATTCTGAATTCTTTTTCAGGTAGACTGCCTATTTCCTCTTCATTTGTTAAGCCTGGTGGGTTTTTACCTTGCGCCTTCATCTGCTGTGTGTTTTTCTGTCTTTTCGTTTTGCTTATCTTACTGTGTTTGGGGTCTCCTTTTCGCAGGCTGCAGGTTTGTAGTTCCCATTGTTTTTGGTGTCTGTCCCCAGTGGCTAAGTTTGGTTCAGTGGGTTGTGTAGGCTTCCTGGTGAGGGGACTAATGCCTGTGTTCTGGTGGATGAGGCTGGATCTTGTCTTTCTGGTGGGCAGGTCCACATCTGGTGGTGTTTTTTGGGGTTTCTGTGGCCTTATTATGATTTTAGACAGCCTCTCTGCTAATGGATTGGATTGTGTTCCTGTCTTCCTAGTTGTTTGGCCTAGGGTTTCCAGCACTGTAGGTTGCTGGTCGTTCAGTGAAGCTGGGTTTTGGCGTTGAGATGGAGATCTCTGGGAGATTTTTGCCATTTGATATTACGTGGAGCTGGGAGGTCTCTTGTGAACCAGTGTCCTGAAGTTGGCTCTCCCACCTCAGAGGCACAGCCCTTACACCTGGCTGAAGCACCAAGAGCCTTTCATCCACACGGCTCAGAATAAAAAGGAGAAAAAATAGAAAGAAAGAAATAAAGAGGATGAAAGAAAATAAAAATAAAGTAAAATAAAATAACATAAAGTTATTAAAATAAAAAATAATTATTAAGAAAAAAAAATTTTTAATTAAAAGGAAAAAACTGATGGACAGAGCCCTAGGACAAATGGTGAAAGCAAAGCTATACAGACAAAATCACACACAGAAGCATACACAAACACACTCACAAAAAGAGAAAAAGGGAAAAAAAATATATATCTTTGCTCCCAAAGTCCACCTCCTCAAATTGGGATGATTTGATGTCTATTCAGTTATTCCACAGATTCAGGGTACATCAGGTTGATTGTGGAGCTTTAATCCGCTGCTCCTGTGGCTGCTGGGAGAGATTTCCCTTTCTCTTCTTTGGTTGCACAGCTCCTGGTGTTCAGCTTTGGATTTGGCCCCGCCTCTGTGTGTAGGTCGCCTGAGGGCGTCTGTTCTTCGCTCAGACAGGACGGGGTTAAAGGAACAGCTGATTCGGGGGCTGTGGCTCACTCAGGCCGGGAGGACGGAGCGGTACGGATGCGGGTTGAGCCTGTGGCGACAGAGGCCAGTATGATGTTTCACCAGCCTCAGGCGCACCGTGCTTTCTCCTGGGGAAGTTGTCCCTGTTTCACGGGACCCTGGCAGTGGAGGGCTGCACAGGCTCCCGGGAGGGGAGGTGTGGATAGTGACCTGTGCTCACACGCAGGCTTCTTGGTGGCTGTAGCAGCAGCCTTAGCATCTCATGCCCATCTCTGGGGTCCATGCTGATAGCCGCAGCTCGTGCCCTTCTCTGGAGCTCCTTTAAGCGGCGCTCTTAATCCCCTCTCCTCGCGTACCAGGAAACAAAGAGGGAAGAAAAAGTCTCTTGTCTCTTCGGCAGATTCAGACTTTTTCCCAGACTCCCTCCCGGCTAGCTGTGGCGCACTAGCCCCCTTCAGGCTGTGTTCACGCAGCCAACCCCAGTCCTCTCCCTGTGATGCTACCGAAGCCCGAGCCTCAGCTCCCAGCCCCCGCCCACCCCGGTGGGTGAGCAGACAAGCCTCTTGGGCTGGTGAGTGCTGGTCGGCGCCGACCCTCCGTGTGGGAATCTCTCCGCTCTGCCCTCCGCACTCTGTTGCTGCGCTCTCCTCCGTGGCTCTGAAGCTTCCCCCCTCCGCCCCCCGCAGTCTCCACCAGCGAAGGGGCTTCTAGTGTGTAGAAACATTTCCTCCTTCCCAGCTCCCTCCCACTGGTGCAGGTCCTGTCCCTATTCTTTTGTCTCTGTTTTTTCTTTTTTCTTTTGCTCTACCCAGGTAGGTGGGGAGTTTCGTGCCTTTTGGGAGGTCTGAGGTCTTCTGCCAGTGATCAGTGGGTGTTCTATTGGAGTTGTTCCACATGTAGATGTATTTCTGCTGTATCTGTGGGGAGGAAGGTGATCTCTGCATCTTACTCTTCCGCCACCTTCTCAAGGTTCTTCTGCAGTTTTCTGATTACATGTCTTTTGCTTCCTTACGTACGTTTATTCTTAGGTATTTTATTCTTTTTGTTGAAATGGTAAATGGGATTGTTTCCTTAATTTCTCTTTCTGTCCTTTCACTGTTGGTATATAAGAATGCAAGAGACTTCTGTGGAGACTTCTCGAGGGGCACAAAGGTTAAGAATCTGCCTGTCAACGCAGGGGACATGGGTTCAAGCCCTGGTCCAGGAAGATCTCACATGCTGTGGAGCAAATAAGCCCGTGCACCACAACTACTGAGCCTGTGCTCTAAAGCTCACAAGCCACAACTACTGAGCCTGCGTGCCACAACTACTGAAGCCCACACACCTAGAGCCCGTGCTCCACAACAAAGAGAATCCACCACAGTGAGAAGCCCATGTACTGCAAGGAAGAGTAGCCCATGCTCGCCATGACCAGAGAAAGCCCGTGCACAGCAATGAAGACCCAACACAGCCAAAAATAAATAAATAAATTTATTTTTTTAAAAAGAGATTTCTGTGTATTAATTTTGTATCCTGCAACTTTACTAAATTCATTGATTAGGCCTAGTAGTTTTCTGGTGGGGTTGTGTTCCTGTCTTGCTAGTTGTTTGGCATAGGGTGTCCAACACTGTACCTTGCTGGTCGTTGAGTGGAGCTGGGTCTTGTCGTTGAGATGGAGTAGTCTGGGAGATTTTCACCATTTGATATTATATGGAGCTGGGAGGTCTCTTGTGGACCAGTGACCTGAACTTGGCTCTCCCATCTCGGAGGCACAGCCCTGATGCGTGGCTGGAGCACCAAGAGCCTGTCATCCACACGGCTCAGAATAAAATGGAGAAAAGAAAGAAAGAAAGAAGAAGATTAAATAAAATAAAATGAAGTAAAATAAAATAAAGTTATTAAAATAAAATATAATTATTAAAAAAAATTTTAAGTAATAAAAAGAAATTAAGAAGAGAGCAACCAAACCAAAAAACAAATCCACCAATGATAACAAGCGCTAAAAACTATACTAAAACAAACAAACAAGCAAACAAAAAAACAGACCGACAGAACCCTAGGACAAATGGTTAATGCAAAGCTATACATACAAAATCACACACAGAAGCATACACAAACACACTCACAAAAAGAGAAAAAGGGAAAAAAAATATATATCTTTGCTCCCAAAGTCCACCTCCTCAAATTGGGATGATTTGATGTCTATTCAGTTATTCCACAGATTCAGGGTACATCAGGTTGATTGTGGAGCTTTAATCCGCTGCTCCTGTGGCTGCTGGGAGAGATTTCCCTTTCTCTTCTTTGGTTGCACAGCTCCTGGTGTTCAGCTTTGGATTTGGCCCCGCCTCTGTGTGTAGGTCGCCTGAGGGCGTCTGTTCTTCGCTCAGACAGGACGGGGTTAAAGGAACAGCTGATTCGGGGGCTGTGGCTCACTCAGGCCGGGAGGACGGAGCGGTACGGATGCGGGTTGAGCCTGTGGCGACAGAGGCCAGTATGATGTTTCACCAGCCTCAGGCGCACCGTGCTTTCTCCTGGGGAAGTTGTCCCTGTTTCACGGGACCCTGGCAGTGGAGGGCTGCACAGGCTCCCGGGAGGGGAGGTGTGGATAGTGACCTGTGCTCACACGCAGGCTTCTTGGTGGCTGTAGCAGCAGCCTTAGCATCTCATGCCCATCTCTGGGGTCCATGCTGATAGCCGCAGCTCGTGCCCTTCTCTGGAGCTCCTTTAAGCGGCGCTCTTAATCCCCTCTCCTCGCGTACCAGGAAACAAAGAGGGAAGAAAAAGTCTCTTGTCTCTTCGGCAGATTCAGACTTTTTCCCAGACTCCCTCCCGGCTAGCTGTGGCGCACTAGCCCCCTTCAGGCTGTGTTCACGCAGCCAACCCCAGTCCTCTCCCTGTGATGCTACCGGAGCCCGAGCCTCAGCTCCCAGCCCCCGCCCACCCCGGTGGGTGAGCAGACAAGCCTCTTGGGCTGGTGAGTGCTGGTCGGCGCCGACCCTCCGTGTGGGAATCTCTCCGCTCTGCCCTCCGCACTCTGTTGCTGCGCTCTCCTCCGTGGCTCTGAAGCTTCCCCCCTCCGCCCCCCGCAGTCTCCACCAGCGAAGGGGCTTCTAGTGTGTAGAAACATTTCCTCCTTCCCAGCTCCCTCCCACTGGTGCAGGTCCTGTCCCTATTCTTTTGTCTCTGTTTTTTCTTTTTTCTTTTGCTCTACCCAGGTAGGTGGGGAGTTTCGTGCCTTTTGGGAGGTCTGAGGTCTTCTGCCAGTGATCAGTGGGTGTTCTATTGGAGTTGTTCCACATGTAGATGTATTTCTGCTGTATCTGTGGGGAGGAAGGTGATCTCTGCATCTTACTCTTCCGCCACCTTCTCAAGGTTCTTCTGCAGTTTTCTGATTACATGTCTTTTGCTTCCTTACGTACGTTTATTCTTAGGTATTTTATTCTTTTTGTTGAAATGGTAAATGGGATTGTTTCCTTAATTTCTCTTTCTGTCCTTTCACTGTTGGTATATAAGAATGCAAGAGACTTCTGTGGAGACTTCTCGAGGGGCACAAAGGTTAAGAATCTGCCTGTCAACGCAGGGGACATGGGTTCAAGCCCTGGTCCAGGAAGATCTCACATGCTGTGGAGCAAATAAGCCCGTGCACCACAACTACTGAGCCTGTGCTCTAAAGCTCACAAGCCACAACTACTGAGCCTGCGTGCCACAACTACTGAAGCCCACACACCTAGAGCCCGTGCTCCACAACAAAGAGAATCCACCACAGTGAGAAGCCCATGTACTGCAAGGAAGAGTAGCCCATGCTCGCCATGACCAGAGAAAGCCCGTGCACAGCAATGAAGACCCAACACAGCCAAAAATAAATAAATAAATTTATTTTTTTAAAAAGAGATTTCTGTGTATTAATTTTGTATCCTGCAACTTTACTAAATTCATTGATTAGGCCTAGTAGTTTTCTGGTGGCATCTTTAGGATTTTCTATGAATAGTATCATGTCATCTGCAAACAGTGACAGTTTTACTTCTTCTTTTCCAATTTGGATTCCTTTTATTTCTTTTTCTTCTCTGATTGCGGTGGCTAGGACTTCCAAAACTATGCTGAATAATAGTGGCAAGAGTGGACACAATTTTCTTCCTGATCTTAGAGGAAATTCTTTCAGTTTTTCACAATTGAGTATAATGTTTTCTGTGGGTTTGTCATATATGGCCTTTATTATGTTGCAGTAGGTTCTCTCTATGCCCACTTTCTGGAGAGTTTTTATCATAAATCGGTGTTGAATTTTGTTGAAAGCTTTGTCTGCATCTATTGAGATGATCATATGGTTTTTATAGTAGTGTGTATTTTTTAATCCCAACCTTCTTACTTATCCCTACCCCCACCCCCCTTTCCCCTTTGGTAACCATAAGTATGTTTTTTTATATCTGTGAGTCTCTTTCTGTTTTGTAAATAAGTTCATTTGTACTGATAATTTTTTTTTAGATACCACATATAAGCGATATCATATGATATTTGTCTTTTTCTGTCTGGCTTACTTCAGTTAGTATGATAATCTCTAGGTCCATCCATGTTCCTGTAAATGGCATTATTTCATTCTTTTTTTACTGCTGAGTAACATTCCATTGTATATATATGTATGTGTGTGTAAATATGTATCACATCTTCTTTATCCATTCATTTTTCCATGGACATTTATGTTGCTTCCGTGTCTTGGCTATTGTTAACAGTATTGCAGTGAACATTGGGGTGCATGTACCTTTTTGAATTATGGTTTTTTCCAGATATATGCCCAGGAGTGGGATTGTGGGATCATATGGTAGCTCTATTTTTAGTTTTTAAGGAACCTCCATGCTTTTCTCCACAGTGGCCGTACCAATTTACATTCTCACCAACAGTGTAAGAGGGTTCCCTTTTCTCCACACCCTCTCCCATTTATTCTTTGTAGACTTTTTGATGATGGCCATTTTGACCGGTTTAAGCTGATACCTCATTGTAGTTTTGATTTGCGTTTTTCTAATAATTAGTGATGTTGAGCATCTTTTCATGTGTTTGTTGGCCATCTGTAGGTCTTCTTTGGAGAAACATCCATTTGTCTTCTGCCCATTTTTTGATTGGGTTGTTTGTTTTTTTGATACTGAGCTGTAAGAGCTGCTTGTATATTTTGGAGATTAACCTCTTGTCTGTTTCATTGTTTGCAAATACTTTCTCCCATTCTGTAGGTTGTCTTTTTTTTCGTTTATGGTTTCCTTTGCCTTGAAAAACCTTTTAAGTTTAATTACTTCCCATTTGTTTTTTGTTGTTGTTGTTCTTATTTCCATTACTTTAGGAGCTAGATCCAAAAAGATATTGTTACCATTTATGTCAAAGAATGTCCTGCCTATGTTTTCCTCTAGGAGTTTTATAGTATCCGGTCTTACATTTAGGTCTTTAATCCATTTTGAGTTTATTTTTGCACATGGTGTTAGAGAATGTTCTAATTTCATTCTTTTATATATAGCTGTACAGTTTTCCCAGAACCACTTATTGAAGAAACTGTCTTTTCTCCATTGTATATTGCATCCTTTGTCATAGATTAATTGACCATAGGTGCATGGGTTTATTTCTACTCTTTCTATCCTGTTCCATTGATCTATATTTCTATTTTTGTGCCAGTATTATACCATTTTTATTGCTGTAGCTTTGTATTATAGTCTGAAGTCAGGGAGCCTGATTCCTCCAGCTCTGTTTTTCTTTCTCAAGTTTGTTTTGTCTATTCAGTCTTTCATGTTTACACGCAAATTTTGAAATTTTTTGCTCATGTTTTGTGAAAAATGCCATGGGTAATTTGATAGGAATTGCATTGAATCTGTAGATTGCCTTGGGTAATATAGTCATTTTGACAATATTGATTCTTTCAATCCGGGAACACAAAATATCTTTCCATCTATGTCATCTTCAATTTCTTTCATCAGTGGCTTATAGTTTTCAGAGAACAGGTCTTTTGCTTCCTTTGGTAGGTTTGCCTCCTTAGGTATTTTATTTTTGGGGGGATTGCTTCCTTAATTTGTCTTTCTAATCTTCCATCATTAGTGTATAGAAATGCAACAGATTTCTGTGTATTAATTTTGTATCCTGCAACTTTACCAAATTCATTGATGAGCTCTAGTAGTTTTCTGGTGGCATCTTTAGGATTTTCTATGAATAGTATCATGTCATCTGCAAACAGTGACAGCTTTACTTCTTCTTTTCCAATTTGGATCTCTTTTATTTCTTTTTCTTCTCTGATTCCTGTGGCTAGGACTTCCAAAACTATGTTGAATAAAAGTGATGAGAGATGGACATTCTAGTCTTGTTCCTGATCTTAGAGGAAATGATTTCCACTTTTCACCATTGAGTATGATGTTAGATGTGGCTTTGTCATATATGGCCTTTATTATGGTGATGTAGGTTCCCTCTATTCTCACTTTCTGGAGAATTTTTATCATAAATGAATGTCGAGTTTTATCAAAACCTTTTTCTGTATCTGTTGAGATGATCATATGGTTTTTATTCTTCAATTTGTTAATGCGGTGTATCACACTGATTGATTTGTGGTTATTGAAAAAATCCTTGCATCCATGGATAAATCCCACTTGATCATGGTGTATGATCTTTTTGATGTATTGTATTGTGTGTAATATGTTGCATTCAGTTTGTTAGTACTTTGTTGGGGATTTTTGCGTCTATGTTCATCAGTGATTGGCCTGTAATTTTCTGTTTTTGTGGTACCTTTGTCTGGTTTTGGTATCAGGGTGATGGTAGCCTCATAGAATGAGTTTGGAAGTGTTCCTTCATCTACAGTTTTTTGGAATAGTTTCAGAAAGTTAGGTGTTAACTCTTCTCTAAATGTTTGATTGAATTCACCTGTGAAGCCATCTGCTCCTGGACTTTTCTTTGTTGGAAGCTTATAAATCACAGGTTCAATTTCATTATCTATAATTGGTCTGTTCATATTTTCTATTTCTTCCTGGTTCATTCTTGGGAGATTGTACCTTTCTAAGAATTTTTCCATTTCCTCTAGGTTGTACGTTTTGTTGGCATAGTTGCTTGTAGTAGTCTCTTCTGATCCTTTGTATTTCTGTGGTGTAAATTGTAACTTCTTTTTCATTTGTAATTTTATTGATTTGGGCCCTCTCCCTTTTTTTCTCGATGAGCCTGGCTAAAGGTTTATCAATTTTTTTTATGTTTTCAAAGAACCAGCTTTTAGATAGCATTTTTTTTCATTTTCTACAGCCTGTTTGGAACTGCGTGATACATGAATTGCAGTGAAAGGTCATAATTGTACCAGGGATAAGTTCAGTGTTCAGGCTGCCTCTTCCTAGGTATTCAAATCTAGGCAACTGAAAATAGTTAGGAAAGAGGAGAATATCCCAAGGAAAAATCTGCTAAAAATAGTCAGTGGAGGTACCCCTGGTTTCAATGGTAATCTGATAATACCCACCAAATATTTCTACCTTTGTATATATATATTGATCAAATCAAGCATTTGACAATTTGAGTTCCTTTTTCCTCTTTTTTAAAAAAAATCCATGTATTCTCTACTCTACCCCCTCACTCACCCCAGTGAAACTGTATATAGAAACGCCTTAGATATGGTGATGTGTATCAACTGTATATGTTGAGATTCATGCAATGTGTCTGGATTACAGAAAAATACTGTATAATATCCAGCTAAGAGATTCATAATAAATACCTTGGGAAACTATCTTAGACAGTTGTACCCTATATATACTATCACTTTTGACATCTTGGGGTTATCCAGTGAGGTCCCCAGTAACTATTATTTATGATGACAAGATGAACGTGGTAATGTATATGTATCCATTTGTCATTCCTGGTTAAATATGTACATAAATACATATTTGTGCTAGGAACTCTGCAGTCATAGCTGGTACTACATGACCTCACTGCACCTACATGAAACCAGGAGCATCAAGTGGACATCACTGTGACCTGTGGGTGGATGTTTCCTGTTCCCCAAGGGTAAGGTGGAGATGAATATTCATGACATATAGGGAGGCCAGAGAGACTGTAATGACACAGTGAAGTCGGGAGGGAGCAAAAGATTTAAATAAACAAAAGAATCTGCTAGAAGGAAGAAAAGAGCCAAAAAGGACACCCAGAGAGAAGCTAAAACTCCATGAGTGAGATCAAGAAAAAGCAGTTCAGTTTTCAGTGGGTTTCCTCTCCTAGTTCCAGACCTCATGCATTCTCCCAAAAAGCCTCCATTGCTTGGGTTGTTAGAACAGTTCTCTATTCCTTTCAATCAAAGCAAAAATGCCTAACTAAATATTCAGCCCTAAAATTTTTAATTATTCAACTATTTTATGATTTTCTTCCAATTGAAGAATTTAAAGAAAGTTAACAATTCAGCAGTTGAATGTTAAATAAAAGCTAAGAAGAAGTGAGTTTTTACTAATTCTTTTCTTCTTTAACTTTCCACTAATCTGATGTATCTCAAAAGAGTCTGCCCAAATTTTTAAAGTAAAATTACCTCTGGGTGTTGACCATGCATTTTTCAAACATGGATAATTTAAATTTAAAAGAGATTATTTCAGAAGGCTTTGAACAATAGAAAGGAATGGCTTATAATGAAAATTACTTTCTCCTTCTAACACAGCATCGTATTGTGATATGGAATTCTCATGTACTCAGATGTAGCTATTTCCTCCTACTCTCCTACACAAAATAGAATCTGAATAGGAGCCATTACGGTTCCAGGGACTGGACACTGGAACAGGTGTCAGAACCCAGGATCCAGCCTTGGCTCTTCTTCTAACATGATACATGAGCTGGACCATAGTTACCTAATCCACCTAGTTCTATGTTTATTTCTCTGAAAAGCATGGAATTAGACTAAATCAGGTATCCCTATTACATTGAAGTGATACTTGCCTTTTATCTGAAATTTTCTGGAAGCTTATTAGAGATGGGAGTGACCAGAAATATACTTTGTAGAGTAGCTAAGCCTTATAATTAACTATATTCCCTTTCTACAACATGGGCATGGTGGGAACAACCTGCTTAGAGAGCCATAAGAAAATGACTCTTTATCTACTAACTAGGGACTACTATACTAAATGTTCTCTAAGGTCAATTTCTGCACACAAATTTTATGATTCTCATTTAAAATAGGCAAAGTGCATCATTGCTGCCCCTACCATGTGGTACATGGAGTAGCAATTGGAGCTTTAACCCACCAAATGTTAGAGCAAAATTTTTCAGTACCTGATAGAATGGCCAGTAACATGGTTGGTGCCTCTCTCACCTGAATTTAAACCTGGAGAAATACCAACCTACAATATGAAGAGAGGGAGCATAGTATGTTGGTAATAATAAACCAGAGTAGTTGTAGGTGGGCAGAAGTACTCATTTAGTTCAGGAGGAAGATAGAATACAGAAACTTTAAAATGAATAAGGAAAATAAATTTAGGTATGAGCTCTAACAGGTTAGGAGGAGTCTCTCAAAAAATAAAAGTATAACTTTAAAGTCAATAAAATGCAACAGATAGAAGACAGGAAAGGAAGCAAACCAAAAATATAAAATAACATGAAAGAATGTATATTTTAGCAGTAACTGCAATAAATGTAAATTTAAAATTCACAGAATGAAATAAGACATTCAGATTGCACTAAAAAGGACAAGATCCAGCAAGGCGTCCAACATAGGAGGCATGCTATGAGTAGGAGAATATAGAAAAGCTGAAAACAATAAAATGGGTGGGGAGGAATGCATCAAATAAGATGTAAGCTGAACTTTGTTTCAGCTCCAATACACAAACTCCTGTCCTAATGACAAAAGAAAGCTGAACGAACAGAAAATCAATAACCTTTCTTGAACAAATCAGAGAACTGAGTTTTCAGGGCAAACTGCCATCTCAAAATCTAGAAAGCTGGGCAAACCCAGAGGGTCACAGCCAAGATCTGCTCATCTGGAACAGAAGCCATGCAAGCCACAAACTGGTAGGAACACCTAAGTGGCAACTTTGATTAATTTCTGGAACTTGGGTATGTACTAGTTTAAGAATGAAGAAGTCCTAGGGCCACATGGTCTTTATTTCCAGGAACCCCACCAGGTTCTCAAGGTAAAGATCCAAGAAAAATCCGCTTGTGGCTCTAAGGGGACTGGAAGAGTAATCCTTGGTAAATATGCCCGGAGACTTCTCTATTTAAAATAAAGGCCTGCTTTCCTGGGAGAAATTCTTTACCAGAGCCTGTGCAATAGTTGTAGGGAGAAGGATGTTCCTCTCACTCCAGTCCCCTCCAGTCTTCCTGTCTCCCCTAAGGGGAGTGGGGGAGCTATACAAGAGGAAATGTTTGTGAAGGTCACAAACCAAAGACACTGGCTCACTGAAAGACGGAGACTTACCTGGAGTATTGTAGAACACTGTCTCCTCCCTGTACCTTATGACCATACCAATAGGGTTCCAGTATCATAACAGTAAATAACAGCTGAAAAAAACAGACTCTTTCTGAGGAGAAATACTCAGGGAAACCAGAAGTCAAGAAAAGAGACAAAAGGGAATTCCCTGGAAGTCCAGTGGTTAGAACTCCATGCTTCCCCTGCAGGGGGCACGGGTTCAATCCCCAGTCAGGGAACTAAGATCCTGCATGCCTCGCGGTGCAGTCAAAATAAATAAATAAATATATAGATAAATGTGTTCAAAAAACATTTTTTTTTTTTTAAGAAAAGAGACAAAAAACGATATATAGAGGGATTTGTAGTCTCTGGCACCTGTAGTTACAGAAGACATTAAATAAAGCCCAACTCCTAGCCAGATGAACATATATTCTTAAACTGGAGGCCTTTATACCTCAGTTTCTGTAAATGATTACAACATGTCCAGCTTTCAACAAAAAAATTACAAAGCATACCAAAAAGCAAGAAAAAATACAGTCCAAAGGAGAAGCAATCATTAGAACAAGATAGATATGACACAGATTTTGGAATTATCTGAAAGGGAATTTAAAATATCCATGATTAATATGTGAAGGGCTCCTATGGAAAAAGTAGGCAACATGCAATAACAGGTGGATAACACAAGCAGAGAGACGGAAATGCTCAGAAAAAATCAAAAGTAAATGGTAGACATCAAAAACACTGTAACAGAAATGAAGAACCATCGGAGGATGGGTCCACTGAAGTCTACCCATAAGCAGACTGGACACAGCCAACAATCAGTGAGCTTGAATATATGCCAGTAGAAACTTCAAAAACTGAAATGCAAAGAGAAAGATGAATATTTTTTTTAAAAAAGAAAATATCCAAGAACTTTGGAAAATTTTTAACAGAATTGAAGAACCAGAGAGAGAACAAAGAGAAAACAAAGTAAAAGAACTATTTGAATTAATAATGGCTGAGAATGTTCCAAAATTAATGACAGACACCAAACCACAGATCTATGATGCTCAGAGAATGAAAAGCAGAAAAAGTACCAAAAAAATTTAAAATACATCTACATATATCACATTCAACTACAGAAAAATAAAAACAGAGAAAAAATCTTGAAGCCAGGTTAAAAAAAAAAACATGTTGTCTATGGAGCAGTAAGGATAAGAACTACAGCAGATTTCTTATCAGAAACCATATAAGCAAGAAGAGTTTGGAAAAGAGTATCTAAAGTGTTTTAAAAAAAAAACCCATTAACCTAAGATTCTGTATTCATCAAGAGTTGCTCAAATAAAGATTGAAGGAATTTATTGCCAGCAAAACTTCCCTGTAAGAAATGTTAAAAGATTTTCTTCAAGCAGAGAGAAACCTGGATTTATATAAATAAAGGTCATCAGGGAAGAAATAAAGGTAAAATAAGATTTTTATTTTTATTATTATTAAACTTAAAACTATTTAAAGTAATAATAGTAACAATGTGTTGGGTGATTACAGCATATATATATATAAGTGAAATGAATGAGCACCAAAAAAAGTCACAGAAAGACAACAAAGAGGAATAGAAATACTCTAAGATTCCTGCATTACACATGAAGCAAAATAGTGTTATTTGAAGATAGGTTTAGAATAGTTTAAAATGTATATTATAAATTCTAGGCAACCACTAAAATTTTTTAAGAAATATAATGTATACATTTAGAAGAGATAAAAAGAAATCATATAAGGTGCTCAATTAAAACATGAAAAGGGAAAAAAAGAAGGTTCTGGCAACAAATGTAAAACAGTTACAAAAGCATAGTTTATATTAACCCAAATGTATTAAAAATCACTTTAAATATGCATGGTCTAAATATACTAATTAAATAACATAAACCATCAGCATAGATTAAAAAACAAAAAAAAGACCTAACTGAATGTTGTCTACAAGAAGCATAATTTAAATATAAAAATACAATTAAAATAAAAGCAAACAGAGAAAAAAACTAATAGAAAGCTGGAGTAGCTGTATTAATTTCAAACAAACTAGACGTCAAAACAGGGAAACTTATCAGAGATAAAGATCAGAATTACATAATAGAAAAGGATTAATACTCCAAAAGACATAACACTCCTAAACACATATGTACCTAAATACAAAATAAAGTATGTGAGATTAAAAACTGATAGAACTGAAAGGAGAAATAGACAATGCACAATTATATTTGGAGAGCTCAGCACCTCCCTCTCAATAAATGATAGATCACACAGGCAGAAAATCAATAAAGATATAGTTGACTTGAACAGCACTATCAATCAACTTGATCTAACTGATGTTTATATTTACTCTGTCCCACAACACCAGTTAACATATTCCTCTCAAGCTCACGTGAAACATTCACTATGCTAAGCCGCATTCTGGCTCTAAAATACACCTTGAGAAATTTTAAAAATTAGAAATCATATACAGGATGTTCTCAGACCACAAACTAAAAATCAGTCAAAGAAAGATATCTGAAATATCTCAAAAAATATGAAAAGTAAACAATACACTTTAAAATAGCACATTGGTTTTAAAAATTCTCAGTGAATTTTTAAAATGTTTTGCACTAAATGAAAATGAAAACTTTTATAAAGATTTGTGGAATGCAGTAAAGCAGTGCTTAGAGGGAAATTGATAGCATTAAATGCATATATTTTTATAAATGAAGAAAAATTTTAAATCAATAACCTAAGCTTCCACCATAGAAAAATGGGGAAAGAACATTTAAGCCTAAAGCAAGCAGAAGAAAAGAAATTATAAAAGTGGAGCAGGACTCTATGACATTGAAAACAAGGAAACAGTAAAGAAAATCAATGAAACCAAAAGCTGGTTCTTCAAAAAGTTCAATGAAATTAATAAACCTCTAGCCAGACTAACCAAGAACAAGGGAGAAGGCACAAATTATCAATAACAGAAATGAAAGAGGGATTATCATTACTGATCCCATAGCCATTGAAAAGATAATAAAATAATAGGGGTAACTCTATGCCCACAAACTTGATGATTTAGATGAAATGGACCAATTCTTTCAAAGGCACAAATGACCAAAAGCCACACGAGGAGAAATAGATAGCCTGAATAGTCCTATATATATTAAATATATTTGATATTTAATAGCCTCTCCAAACATAAAATACCTGGTCCAGATGGTTTCACTGGTGAATTTTACCAAACATTTAAGTAAAAAAGGATATCAGTTATCCCCAGTCTCTTCCAGAAGACAAAAGCAGAGGGGATACTTCCTAACTCATTTTTTGAAACCAGCATTACACTACTACCAAAATCAGATACAGACAAGGAAGGAAGGAAGGAAGGAAGGGACAACAGACCAGTATCTTTCAGAAACAGAGATTCAAAAATCCTTAACAAAATATTACCAAATTGAATCCAACAATGTATGCAAAAATTACACACCACAACCAAATGGTATTTATTCCAGGCATACACATTTTAAAATAAATCAGTGTAATCTATCACATCAATAGATTAAAGAAGAGCAGTATATGATCATATCAATTGATACAGAAAAATCGTTTGACAAAATCCAATTTGATAAAAATTTGATACATGATGAAAAACTTTCAGCAAAGGGATAATAGTGGGAAATTCCTCAATTTGATAAAGAATATCTATTAAAAACCTACAGCTAACATCACACTTAATGGTGGGAAATTGGATGCTTTCCTCCTGAGATAAGAAACAAAGCAAGGATGTCCTCTCTCCCACTCCTATTCGACATTGTCCTGGAGCTCCTAGCTAGAGTAATAAAATAAGAAAAAAGAAGTCATATAGATTGAAACTGAAGAAATGAAATGGTCTCTATTCACAGATGACATGATTGTGTATACATAAAATCCCAAAAATCAACAACAAGAAAAATCTCCTAAAACTAATGAGAGTATGGCAAAGTTGCAGGATACATGGTTAATACAGTGCCTTCCTATATACTCACAATGAACAATTGGAATTTGGAATTTAAAAAAAATTACTATAGCACCTAGCACACTGAAATACTAAAGTATAAATCTAACAAAATATGTATAAGACATATATGGAAAGCTATAAAATACAAAACTACTGATAAATAAAATCAAAGAAGACCTAGGGCTTCGCTGGTGGCGCAGTGGTTGCGAGTCCGCCTGCCGATGCAGGGGACACGGGTTCGTGCCCCGGTCCGGGAAGATCCCACATGCCCCGGAGCGGCTAGGCCTGTGAGCCATGGCTGCTGAGCCTGCGTGTCCGGATCCTGTGCTCCGCAACGGGAGAGGCCACAACAGTGAGACGCCAGTGTACCGCAAAAAAAAAAAAAAGAAGACCTAAAAACTGGGAGAGGACAGATATTCTGTGTTCATGGATTCGAAGACTAAATATTATTAAGATGTCAGTTGTTCACAACTTGATCTGTAGAGTTAGTGCAATCCTAATTCAAATCTCACTAAGCTGTTTCACAGAGAATAGACAAACTGATTCTACAGTTTATAAGGCAAGACAAAGAATGGCAAATGGTGGGAGCCAGGTTTTTTCACTGCTAGGGTGAGATATTAGATAAGCAAGGGGAGAATTCTAGGGAGACATCAATGTGAACTCATGTTTAACTTAATCTAGATGCAGATGGTAACATAGAAATATTTATAGTTATGTGTATATAAATGGTTAGTATACACACAGATATTTCCTTGCTCTGTCCACTGAGAGGGCCTAGAATCAATGACACCCATTAGCAACAAGAACACCTAGCACCAACATCTTAGTTTATAATACCATTCTCCCAATAAGAGGAACCAGATTTCCTTGGAGAAATGGCTGATTCTAGGACTGGATCAAGAGATATACATGATGAGCCTGAAATACCTTTTAGCTCTAGAAAGTAAGCAAATGTTTCTTTAAAAAACCTGTATTGATAGGATACATTAAAGAGATTCAGGAGCCAACAGAAAAGGCTCCCAATGGCCAGAATTAGAGCAATTTTAATAACAAAATAAAGTAGCATTGGATTGTAACACAAAGTATAAATATCCTTGAGTCCATATCGATATAAATAAATAACTGAATAAATAAATAGGGAGAATAGATAAGTCTCCCATGCGAAAGAACTCCAAATAATTTATGTTGATACTCCATCCTTAAGGAAGTGGAACTTAACTCTCTATTCCTTAAGTGTGGGCTGTGCGGTATTGAAAGGGAGAGAAGAAAATAGTAATTTTGCGGTGGAGAAGCTTAACAAACACTACTTCAAGGCAGGTGATCAATGTTAATATCAACATCGATAAGTCATATTGATAGAATGTACCCTTGGAATGATGTGATGAGAACGGCACTTTACCTCTGTGTCTTCCTCTCAGAAACACATTACTGAAGTCTAATCATGAGAAAACATCAGATAAATCCCAATTGAGGGATGTTCTATGTAATACCTGACCAGAAATTCTCAAAACTGTCAAGGTTATCAAAACAAGGAAAGACTAAGAAACTGACACAACCAAGAAGAGCCTAAGGAGACATGATGACTAAACCCTGGATGAGATCCTTGATCCAAGAAAAGAACATTAGGAAAAAAGCAGAGGAAATCAGAATGAAGTGTGAACGTTCTTTAATAATAATGTATCAGTATTAGTCCATAAATTGTGAGAAACATACTATACAACTGTAAAATGTTAATAATAGGGGAAACTGGTGTATGAGAACTCTGTACTGTCTTCACAATAATTCTATAAATCTAAAACTATTCTATAATGTTTTATTTTTTTAAAAAAGGTGTAAGCTGGAATATCAGCTTAATATCAGACAAAATGGAACTCAAGACCTAAAATTTTCGTTAAAGACTAAGGGGAACATTATGTGTGGTGTAAAAAAACAATTGATCAAGGGTATAAATAAAACCAATAATATAGCTCCATATTATATAAAATAAAAATTGATAAAAAATACTATCTAGGAAAAAAGATCAGTCAATAACTACAGCTGAATATTTTACCACAACCGTCTCAGAAACTCTTACAGGCAATAAGAAAAAAGTGAGCAGAGGCAGGGAGTATAATAATTAATGAATAATATAATTAATAATTATAAATAATGATTTTGGTTTAAGTTAAATGATGGATTAAAAGAAAAATAAATGTGGTAGCTCAATAGATGCCAAAAAAGCATTCGGTAGAATTTGACACACCATATTTTAATCTCATAAACCAAGAATAGAAGAAAACTTCCTTAATTTGCAAAAGACAATATACCAAAAACCTACAGTAAATCTCATTCTTAACAGAGTAATTTTCGATACATCCACTTAAGTTTTAGAACAAGATAAAGATGCTCACTTCGCCTCTCCTCAATATGGTATCTGGTAAACCTGGTGAATACAGTAAGAAAAGGAAAAACGGGTTGTAGGAATTAGAAAGGAAAAAAGAAAACTGTCATTATTTTCAAATGATATGATAAGCTACATTAAAATAAACTCTTGATTTCAACAAATTATGCTGGGAAAACTGGGTATCCACATGCAAAAGAATGAAGTTTATTCCTTACCTAATATCACATACAGAAATTAATTCAAAATGGATCAAAGCCCTAAACATAAGAACTAAAACTAACACTTTTAGAAGAACACATAGGACAAAAGCTTAATGACGTTTGTCAAAGATTTCTCAGATATGACACCAAAGGCACAGGCAACAAAAGAGCAATTGACAAACTGAGCGTCATGAATATTAAAACTTTTGTGCATCAAAAGATACTATCAACAGAGTAAAAAGGCAACCTACAGACTGAGAGAAAATATATGCAAATCATATATCTGACAATGGAATATTATCCAGAATATATAGAGAATTTCTAAAACTCAACAACATAAAAGCAAGCAACCCAATCCAAATGTGCAAAGAGCTTGAATAGACATTTCTCAAAAGAAGATATACAAATGGTCAATAAGTACATGAAAACATGCCTAACATTACTAATCATTAGCAAAATGCAGATCAAAACCACAGTGAGATGCTACCTCACACCTATTAGGAGGGCTACTATTAAAAAAAAAAGGAAAGAAAAGTTGTTGGCAAGGATGTGGAGAAATTAGAACCCTCATACACTGTTGACAGGAATATAAAATGGTTCAGCTGCTATGGAAAACAGTATAGCAGTTTCTCAAAAAAATTAAAAACAGAATTAGCATGTGGATCCAGCAAGATGACTTCTGGGTAAGTACCCAAAAGAATTGAAAGCAGGGTCTCAAAGAGATTTGTATACGCATGCTCATAGCAACATTGTTCTCAGTAGTCAAGAGGTTAAAGCAATCCAAATGTTCATCAATGGATGAATGGATAAACAAAATGTGGTATATACATATGATGGAATATTATTCAGCCTCAGAAAAAAAGAAGTAAATTCTGACACATGCCACAACATGGAAAACTCTTGAGTACATTAGGATAAGTGAAATAAGCCAGCCTCAGAAAGACAGCTACTGTATGATTCCACCTATATTAGGTACATATAGCAGCAAATTCAGAGACAGAAAGTAGAATGGTGGTTGCTAGGGTGAGAAACGGGAAGGAATGGGGAGTTACTGTTTAATGGGTACAAAGTTCCAGTTTTACAAGATGAACAGAGTTCTGGAGATGGATGATGGTGATGGTTGCAAGAACAATATAGATGTATTTAATATCACTGAACTGTGCACTTAAAAATGGTTAAGATAGTAAATTTATATATATATATATTATTGAAGTATAGTTGACTTACAACATTGTGTTAGTTTCAGGTATACCGCAAAGTGATTCAGTTATCTATTTTTTTCAGATTATTTTTCCTTATAGGTTAGTACCAGACAGCTACTGTATGATTCCACCTATATTAGGTACATATAGCAGCAAATTCAGAGAGACAGAAAGTAGAATGGTGGTTGCTAGGGTGAGAAATGGGAATTATCTATTTTTTTCAGATTATTTTTCCTTATAGGTTAATACCAAATATTCAATATAGATCTGTGTGCTATACCGTAAATTCTTGTCACATGTCTATTTTATGTATAGTAGTTTCTATCTGTTAGTCCCATACTCCTAATTTATCCCTTTCCTGTCCCTTTCCCTTTTGGTAACCGTAAGTTTTTTTTCTAAATATAGCTGTGAGTCTGTTTCTGTTTTGTATATAGATTCATTTGTACTATTTTTTAGATTCCATATATAAGTGATATTATATAATATGTGTCTTTGACTTACTTCACTTAGTATAATATTCTCTAGGTCCATCCATGTTCCTGCAAATGGCAATATTTCATTCTTTTTTATGGCTGAGAAATATTCCATTATATATAGATATAGATAAATAGATAGATAGATAGATAGATAGATAGATAGATAGATAGATAGATAGATCTCACATCTTCTTAACCATCTGTTGATGGGCACTTGGGTTGTTTCTATGTCTCGGCTATTGTAAATAGTGCTGCTATGAGCATAGGGGTGCGTGTGTCTTTCCAAATTAGAGTTTTCATCGTTTCCGGATATATGCTCAGGAGTGGGGTTGCTGGATCATATGGTATCTCTATTTTTAGTTTTTTAAGGAACTTCCATACTATTCTCAAGAGTGGCTGTATCAATTTACATTCCCATCAACAGTGTGGGAGGCTTCCCTTTTCTCCACACCCTCTCCAGCCTTTATTATTTGTAGATTTTTTGATGATAGCCATTCTGATTAGTGTGAGCTTATACCTCATTGTGGTTTTTGACTTGTATTTCTCTGATAATTAGCGATGTTGAGCATCTTTTCATGTGCCTATTGGCCGTCTGTATGTCTTCTTTGGAAAAATGTCTATTTAGGTCTTCTGCCCATTTTTTGATTGGGTTGTGTTTTTTTTTTATATTGAGTTGTATGAGCTATTTTTATATCATAGATATTAACCCCTTGTCAGTCGCAGAGGATAGTAAATTTTATGTTGTGTTTTACCATAATAAAGTAGTTTTAATTTTAAAAAGTAAACATGAACTAATAAAAACACCACAGGAACTAATAAATAATTCAGCACAATTATAAGATGAAGATCAATTATAAAAGTGAAAAAGATTCTTCTATACCTCAGAATAAAATAGAAAACAAGAAAACATTTAAAATAGCTATAAAAACAATAATGCATTTAGGGATTATCCTAATACAAGATGAAAAAGACTTTTACAGAGGAAAAGTTTAAACTCTTTTAAGGATTAAAAAATGAGCAGAACTAAATAAATATAAAATACAATGTAACATAATAAAGATATCAAATCTGCAAGGAATTTTTCCTTAATTCAATTCAATGCTAATAAAGATGTCAGTAGGAAATTTTGTAAACTTGACAAATTTTTTCTAATATTACATGGAAAAATAAAACCATAAATAGTTGTCAATCTTATTTTGTATTTGGGATTTTTATAAATTTCTTCCCACAATGAAAATATCTTTTTTATTTTTTCTGATTATATAAATAAACATATTCAATATAAAAACAATTAGAACAATACATAAAAATGTAAAGATATTTGGAATTTCACTACCATATGATAACCACCTTTAACATTTTGTAATCATTCATTGTTGTATTACTTATGCATAGATATATATATATAATTTTATATAGATGACATCATATCATGGATATATTTTCTCCCCTGTCATCCTCAATTCCATGCTAACATTCTATTTTTCTCCATATCCACATATCCTACACATATAAATACATATATTGTTCTAATTCTCATGGCTGTAGAATATTATATAGAGTTTGAACCATAATTCAGTTATATTCATCTCATTAGTCATATTCTTTACTTCTAGTTTTTGGTCAGTATAAACAGTGCTGCAGTAAATGTCCTTGTAAGTTGTAGGTTCATACAAATTTGTACTTTTATTTTTGTGGGCAGTGTTTATACTTTTATTTCTATAATAGAGATTCTGGGAATAAAAGCACTGAATAGAAGAGAATATCTATTTTTTCCAGTTTTACTGAGAAATAATTGACACATCACTATTTAAGTTTAAAATGTATTAGCATGATGGTTTGATTGACATATACTGTAAAATGATTACCACAATAGGTTTAGTGAACATCCATCATCTCATATAGATATAATAAAAGGAAAGAAAAAGATTCTCCTTGTGATGAGAACGCTGAGAGTTCTACTCTCTTAACAATTTTCCTATACATCATAACAGCAGTGTTAGCTATAGTCATCATGTTGAATATTATATCCCTAGTACTTGTTTATCTTATACCTGGAAGTTTATACCTTTTGACCACCTTCAATTCCCCCTAACCTCACCCCCTGCTTCTGGTAAACACAGATCTGATCTCTTTTTTTTGAGTTTGGTGTTCTTGAGTTTCAGGTTGGTTGGTTTGTTAGATCCCACATAAAAGTGAGATCATACAGTATTTGTCTCTCTGTCTTTTAGCATGTCTTCGAGGTCCATCCACGTTGTCACAAATGATAGAATTTTCTCTTTTTTAATGGCTGAATAATATTCCATTGTATGTATATACCACAAGTTCTTTATCAAACATCCATCAACAGATAGGTTGTTGTCATGTCTTCACTGTTGTAAGTACTTGTAATGCTTCTATGAACACAGAGGTACAGATATTTTTCTGACTTGGAGTCTTTCTTGTTTTATATTTCCTCAGAAGTAAAATTGCTGTATCACATGATACTATTTTTAATTTTTTAGGATCCTCTATATTATTTTCCAAGGAGGCTGTGCCAATTTACAATTCCACCAACAACACACAGGGTTCCCTTTTCTCTACTTCCACCTAACATTTGCTATCTCTTGTCATTTTGATAATAGCCATTCTAACAGACATGAAGTGATACTAGCTGTATTAATTTGCAATTCCCTAATGACTCGTCATGCTGAAAATCTTTTCATGTACTTATTGGCCATTCATATATCTTCTTTGGAAAAATGACTATTCAGAGTCTTTGCTCATTTTTTAATTGGATTATTTGGGGAATTTTTTGCTATTAAGTTGTATGAGTTCTTTATATACTCTGGATATTAACCCCTTATCAGATATATGGTTTGCAAATACTTTTTCCCATTCTGCAGGTTGTATTTTCACTTTATTGATTTCTTTTTCTGTGCAGAAACTTTTTAGTTTGATGTAGTCCTACTTGTTTATTTTTTGTTGTGTTTTCCAAAAATTCACTACCAAGACTGTGTCAAGGATATTTTTTTCCTGTGTTTTCTTCTAATAGTTCCATGGTTTCAGATCTTACATTTAAGTCTTTAATCGACTCTGATTTAATTTCTGTGAGTGATGTATGATAGGGGTCAAGTTTCATTCTTTTACATGCAAATATGCAATTTTCCCAGAACCATTTATTGAAGACTGCCTTGTCTCCATTGGATATTCTTGGCTCCTTTGTCAAATATTAGTTGGCCAAGAGAAGATGTTCTTTTAGCTTCCATAGATATTGCCATATTTCTTTCCCCAAATTCTATACATCTGAACATTCCCACCACCAATATGTATCATACTACCCTTTCCTCTATATCCTTGCCCAATGAGTATGAAGTATATTTCATTGTTTCTTTAATGTGGATTTCTCTGTCTTCTTTTGAATGTATACTTCTATTCACATTTGTTGGCTATGTAAATTATCATTTTCTGAATTATCTATTCATATTTTATATCCATTTTCAATGAGTTTTTTATCTTTGAATAACATAGAAATTGATACTTTTTCATCTGAGTTACAAATGTGTTTTTCTTGTTCCATCATTGTCTATTGATATTTTATGGAATGTTTTGCCGTATAAAAGTTTTAAATTTCTATATAGTCAGTTATTTCTAAAAGTTTTAAATTTCTACATAGTCAATTATTTCTATCTCCTGCTTTATAGCCTCTGGATTTCCAGTTTTGCTAGGAAGATCTCAGTAATCCATCTGTTCTGCATTTATTCTCATAGATATCTAGCCAAGTTTTTAAAAATTATTATTTCTAAGCCCTTATTTGTCTGGAGTTTATTTTTGTATAATAGGTCATATTTTTCTTTCTTTCCATATGAATAGCTAGTTGGCCATTAGATCAGTTTTTGAAAAAAAAGGAAAACAAAGAGCAGGGACTTAACCTCTCAGATATTAAGGCATGCCACAAGCTACAATAATTTGAAGCAGTGTGATGTAGGTACAAAAACAAACAAACTGATCAATGGAACAAAACAGGGTGCTTGAAGTAGGCCAATATTTATATGTGATTTGCTATACTATAATGTTGACACCAAAAATAAGTGAGAAAAAATGAAAGATGGCTTATTTAGAGGATGTTTTTGAAAAAATTAGTTTACATGGAGAAAGACAAAGTGAAAAAAAAAGATTTATTTCAAATGGACTGAAGACTTGAATATGAAAGTTTAAAACATAAAGCAAATAGAAGAAAGTATAGGTGAATATCTTGGTGATCAGGGACAAAAAATACATAAATATAAACATGTATATAAATGTACATTGATATTTCTATATGTCTGTGTATTTAGAAGTTTTGAAGAGAATATAGACAAATAAGAACTTTTGTGTCGAACAGATAGAAGCAGTAAGTATAAGATCTTTCTGGAAAGTAGTTTTACTGTACTTAGTGAAATTATAAATTTCATATCTTAACCTCACTATAACAGGAATATCTCAAAGAAACTCTTGAAAGTCCTACAAAATACATGTACAAGCAAGCAATTTGGTAGTGTTGGTGGGATTTGGCACTGCTTTATGTATTTATCACTAGATAAATACATTAATAGTGGTGCGTATAATGAAATGCTACAAAGCAGTTGGAAACAATGTATTAGATATACATGGGCCAATGTGGATAGCCCTTAAAAACATGATGTTGTATGAAAACAATTTTAAAAAACAGAATGAGATTAGTAGCTAGTTAGTAATACTAGTACAAACAGCTAATACTATTTACAAATAGCTTAAATATATATATAATGAATTTGTATATGTAACATACACAAATACATACCGAAAATACTATATATTTTACATATATAAGAACATGTATTGAATGTATTAAATTGGTTGTGTATGGAGTGAAAAGAATGGTGATTAAGGATGAAGTAGAAAGTAAAGTAAAACCAGAAAGGCATCTTGCTTAGAAGAATGTGATGGGGTACTATATACTGAGGCATATAATTAATAATTCTGCTTGACGACAAAAGCAAAAGTAAATGGATAAAATGATAGATCTATAAATCACCTAATTTTTAACTCTGGAAACTGAGACCCTGAGAGATTAAGGTTGATGCCCAGTTTATACTGCTAACTAGTAGCCATTCCAAAGCAAACCCAGATATACAGACAACTTCACCCCATTATATCTTTATGTAAGTTTAAGCAGTGTATACAACCATATCATAAAAGTTGTCAGGAGTCCAATACACTATAAAATGTACCTACCACCAACATGAATCTTTTATACATATACATATACCCACTCTTTTTTAGATTCTTTTCCCACCAACATGAATCTTTTATACATATACATATACCCACTCTTTTTTAGATTCTTTTCCCATATAGGCCATTCCAGAGTATTGAGTAGAGTTCCCTATGCTATACAGTAGGTCCTTATTAGTTATCTATCTTATATATAATAGTGTGTATATTCATATACATATGTATAACTGAATCACTTTGCTGTACACCTTCAACTAACACAACATTGTAAATCAACTATATTTCAATAAAAATTTTAAAAAAGAAAACATGTCAAACCACACAAAAAAATAAAATATACCAACCGCCTATTTTCAGAAATCAACTTAGTATATAGTAGAGTTTTGAAGTAGTAGATATCTTTGGTTTTGGTCCACCAACCTCTTTTCCTTTGGGGAAAGGTCCATGTTTTTTGGTGGGGCTGCCAATGCCCTGAACCCCTTCACAACCACCACCACCAAGATGGGCACCAGATCCAAACTAATTCAATTTTACCCTCTCACAAGGAGTTGAATCTTGAGCAGAACACAGACACTGATTTGGGCGATGACCCCAACCAAAGGAGAGAGCACTGAACTCCTCTTCAAATGGCAGAAGCAGATATTCCTACCTTTCTCAAAGTCTGCTGGTTTAGCTCTTTCTTAGATTGCGTGGGCCGCCTGGCCTCCCACCCCCCACAAATATTTTGTTGATGAAATTAGTCTGTGTTGTTTTCTGTTAGACTGTCCAAAAGTAATATGCTAATTACAGTAAACTTTAAACATGCAATAAACAAACATTTTTCCATGGTGCTTTGGAATGCAAATGAGCCATGGAGGGCGTTGATCTGGATGGCCAATGTTTCTTAAAATAGATGTCCATGAAAATATGATTAAAAAAAAAAAACCTTTTTATCCTGTAGCAAACAGAGAAATTCAAGTCCATTCCACTGGTCAGTCATTCTCAAAGAGAGATTTCAGTGTCTTAATGCTTGGAGGCTCTTTCAGCATGCTGAGCATTAGGAGACCTGGAATCACTTGAATATAAACCTCTCTGACCTTATCCTCTCTTTGCTCTCTCCCTTCATTACCATCCCTCCCACCTCCTCACTGGAAGGAAAATATAAATCACAGTAGACAACCTGGTGGTGGTACATAGACAGGACCTTCAATATTTTTTGGATGACTGTATATTTCCTTGGGAATTTTTTTAAACACAGCCTCTTTTTTCCACTGTTGAATCACTGCCCATGTGGAGTCTGCTACAGAATTAATAAAGAAGTGAATAAACATATTAAGTAAAATACTGCCATAGCTACATAGAACATAAATCATAGCAGTTCAAATGTATATGCTGCTTGCGTTCATGGAACTCAAAATATTTCACATATGATCTCACTTAGTTTTATAACATCCCCATGAGATAGGTAGATAACCTGTGGTATGCAGTACCTTTTCCCTGGATGTCTAGAACATTCTGTGCACACTTTCTTCTTCCTCCTCCTTAAATTCTTATGAGGCAAGGAAGACAAGGACCAGCCTCCTTGCTTTCCAGTGATGAAAATGGATGCTCAAAAGGGACAATGATTTGCCCTCAAACTGCAATTTGGCCACAGATGTAGATATTGCGGGACCCAAAGCATGTCCCATCAAAACACCACAAAGAAATGAGAAGATGCTGAGATCAAAAGGAATGAAGAGTGAGACAGAAGAGGGGAGGAAAGGGATGGTGACCTCAGCCTGGCTTCCTACCCACCATGGTTTCAGAGGACAGACTAGCTGCTGTCACCTCTAACACCATTTTCACTCCACATTGAAAGCACAATATTAATAAATATAGTAGTCCAGGGGCAGGGCAGGGCATGGTGTCTAAGTCCATTTCCATTACTCCACACATTCTTCAGTTGTTACATCACTTTTGGATCTCATTTTTCCAGTGTTTAGTTTCACATGGAATGTCGTTCTCTGAAATTTGTGATTTGTGATTGGAATTTGGAAAGAAAAGATCCGAATTGGTAGGGATAAACTAAGCCAAGTTCCTTTTAGCTTGTGTCCCATTCTTCTGGGTCAAAGTGATCTGAGATTGATGGCAAAGGAAGAGAGAAATCAAATATGCTTTCTTTCACCTTAACTGATAACAAATTTGAAGTTAAGTGACTTGTCCCAGTATAGGTAAACCACTCATTTCAAATATCTGGGACTTTTTCTCTCTGCTTCTTTGCAATCGTCTCCATTCTGCTCTATCCCTATATACCTTACTCTGCACCTACATTTTTGGCAATAGGAAGGGTTTGAGTTTGAGTGCTTTTTAGAGTCATTTTTGCTAACATTTGAGGATGAGGAAAAAATAATAAACCAGCGAGAAGAAAACCTTATTTCTTCAAGTAAGTGCTTAAACTACCTGCACAAAACAAACCAGAAAAGTCCTCTTAGAAGCTAAGACAAGGTCATGTTTTGGGGAGAAGAAATGAATCCATTTTACCTCCTTCACTTCCCTCCTTCTCACACTGGAAAACTATGGGAATGAGTGAGGGTGGGGGAAGGGAAGAATGACAGACAGATTACACAATTACCCTAAGAGGTAAATCAGGCCTTTTAGGTTTGTTTTATGTAATAAAAGGCAGGAGAAATGGCCAGTCCTTTCGGTGATGGAAATGACTTAGTGTCTCCAAAATGGATTGCCTGAGTTTTTCTTTTTCCTTTGTTTTTTGTTTGTTTGTTTTTAAATTTTATTAAAGTATACTTGATGTACAATGTTGTGTTTAATTTCTGCTGTACAACAAAGTGACTCCGTTATTACATATATATATATTGTTTTTCATATTCTTTTCCATTATGGTTTATCACAGGGTATTATATAGTTCCTTGTGCTATACAGTAGAAACTTGTTATTTATCCATCCTATATATAATAGTTTGCATCTGCTAATCCTAAACTCCCAATCCTTCCCTACACCACTTACCCTCCCCCTTGACAACCACAACTCCATTCTCTATATCTGTGAGTCTGTTTTCATTTTATAGATATGTTCATATGTGTTGTATTTTAGATTCCACACATAAGTGATATCATATGTTGTCTTTCTCTTTCGAACTTACTTCGCTTAAGTAATAATAATAATATTACTCTCTAGGTCCAACCATGTTACTGCAAATGGCATTATTTCATTATTTTTTATGACTAATATTCCATTGTGTGTGTATGTATATATTATATATATATACATACCATATCTTCTTTATCCATTCATCTGTCGATGGACATTTGTTTCCATGTCATGGCTATTGTAAATAGTGCTGCTATGAACATAGGGGTGCATGTATCTTTTTGAATTATAGTTTTGTTTGGGTATATGTCCAGGAGTGGGATTACTGAATCATATGGCAACTCTATTTATAGTTTTTTGAGGAACCTCCATGCTGTTTTCCATAGTGGCTGCACCAATTTACATTCCCACCAGCAGTGTAAGAGGGTTCTCTTTTCTCCACACCCTCTCCAGCATTTATTATTTGTAGGCTTTTTAATGATGGCCATTATGACTGGTGTGAGATGGCAGCTCATTGTTGTTTTGATTTTCATTTCTCTAATAATTAGTGATGATAAGCATATTTTCATGTGCCTGTTGGTCATCTGTATGTCTTTTTTGGAGAAATGTCTATTTAGGCCTTCTGCCCATTTTTAATTTTTTTAATTTTTATTTTTGATATTGAATTTTATTAGCTCTCTGAGATAGGTAGATAATAATTAATATTTTGGGAATTAATCCCTTGTCAGTTGCATCATTTGCAAATTTTTCTCCCCCAGTCTGTAGGTTGTCTTTTTGTCTTGTTCATGGTTGCTTTCACTGTGCAAAAGCTTATAAGTTTGGTTAGGTCTCATTTGTTTATTTTTTATTTTATTTTTATTGCCTTGGGAGATTGACCTAAGAAAACATTGGTATGATTTATGTCAGAGAATGTTTTTCCTATGTTCTCTTCTAGGAGTTTTATGGTGTTTTGTTTCATATTTATAAGTCTTTAAGCCATTTTGAGTTTATTTTTGTGTATGGTGTGTGGGTGTGTTGTTCTAGTTTCATTGATTTACATGCAGCTGTCCAGCTTTCCCAACACAAATTGCTAAATAGATTGTCTTTTCCTCATTGTATATTTTTGCCTCTTTGTCGAAGATTATTTTTCCATAGGTGTGTGGGTTTATTTCTGGGCGCTCTATTCTGTTCCATTCATCTGTATTTCTGTTTTGTGCCAATACCACGCTGTTTTCATTACTGTAGCTTTGTTGTATTGTCTGAGGTCTGGGAGATTTATGCCTCCTGCTTTGTTCTTTTTTCTCAGAATTGCTTTGGCAATTCTGGGTCTTTTATGCTTTCATATAAATTTTAGGATTATTTATTCTAGTTCTATGAAAAATGTCATGGGTATTTTGATAGGTATTGCATTAAATCTGTAGATTGCTCTGGGTAGTATGGCCATTTTAACAATATTAATTCTTCCAGTCCAAGAGCATGGGATATCTTTCCATTTTTTTGAATCATATTCAATTTCTGTTATGAATACTTTATAGTTCTCAGCATATGTCTTTCACCTCCTTGATGAGGTTTATTCCCAAGTATTTTATCTTTTTTGATGCGATTTTTAAAAAGGATTTTTTTGTTTGCATTCATTTTTCTAATGTTTCATTGTTAGTGTAAAGAAATGCAACTGATCTCTGTATGCAACCTCTTTCCTACCAATTTGAATATTTTATTTCTTTTCCTTGTCAGATTGTTGTGGCCAAGACTTGCAATACTATGTTGAATAGAAGTCATGAGAGTGGTCATCCTTTGTCCCTTTCTGTTTCTTTTTCCTTTTGTGATTTAAAGATTTTCTTTTGTATTATGCTTATGTTCTCTTCTTTTTGGTTTTTGTGAATCTATTGTGTGTTTTTGATTTGTGGTTACCCTATTTTTCAAGTATATAAACCCCTTCCTATATCTACTTGCTTTAGACTGGTAGTCATATAGGCTCAAACACATTCTAGAAAAAGAATCTATATTTTCTTGCTCCTCCCCCACATTTTATTATTTTGATGTCCTATTTTACATCTTCATGTTCATCCTTTTGCTGTTCATTGTGGCTATCATCACTTTCACAGAAATTTTTGATTTTTTTTAATCTGTGTACTGGCATATTTACATGATTTACTTTCCAATTGTGATTTTCTATTTCCTATAGAGTCTTACTTTTTTTTTTTCTAGTTAGAGAAGACCTTTCAATATTTACTTTAGGATAGGCTTAGTAGTGCTGTATTCTTTTAGTTTTTGCTTGTCTGAGAAATTCATTATCTCTTCTTCTATTCTAAATCTTGCTGGGTAGAGTATCCTAGATTGCAGGTTTTTCCCTTTCAGGGCTTTGAACATATCTTGCCACTCCCTTATGTCCTGCAACATTTTTGTAGAGAAATCAGCTGATAACCTTATGGGGGTTCCCTTGTTTTTCTTTTCTTTGTTTTTCTCTTGCTGCTTTTATTGCCATTTTTATTATAATATGTCTTGGTGTATGTCTGTTTGGGTTTATCTTGTTTAGGACCCTCTATTCTTCCTGGACCTGGAAATCTGTTTCCTTCTTTCGGTTTTGGAAGTTTTCAGCCATAATTTCTTCAAATACATTTTCAATCCCCTTTTCTCTTTCTTCTCCTTCTGGAATCCCTATGATGTATAGATTAGCACACTTTATATTACCCCATAGGTCTCTGATATTGCTTTCTTTTTTTTCATTTGGCTTTCTATCTGCTGTTCGGATTGGGTGATTTCCATTATCATATCTTCCAGATCACTTATTCTTTGTTCTGCGTTATTCATTCTGCTATTCATTGCCTTTAGTTCAGCTTTCATCTCTGCAAATATATTTTCTAATTTTTCTTGGTTCCTCTTTATAGTTTCTAGTTCTTTTTTACAGTAATCTGTGTTTCTGTCGATCACCTTTCTTAACTTCTTCAGTATTTTCGTTATCTCCTTTTTGAACTCGGTGTCTATTAGACTGAAGAGGTCTGTTTCATTGTTTGCTCTTTCAGGGGAATTCTCTTGATCTTTTAATTGTGAGTGGTTCCTCCGCTTCTTCATTTTACTTATTTCTCTTGCTCTATGAGTTTAGGAGAAACAATTCTCTACTGTGGTCTTGGGGGGGTATTTTTATGTGGGATCATCCCTGTGTAGCCTGCTTGGGTTTAATATTTTTGGTACAAGGGCTGTTTTTAGTATGGATGCCTACCACCTCTTTCCTCAGTGTATGCTGGCCATTCTCCCCTTGATAGAAGGTGCGACTTGTGTTGTGGTGCTCTTTGGTTGTCACAGCCCTGTCAGGGGCAGGGTCTGCTCCCTAGTTGTTGGAGTAGAAGCCCCCAGGTCCATTTCTGAGCTATGTTTCTGATCTTTGGTGTGAGGTGGGTGCATCACACTGGG
This sequence comes from Physeter macrocephalus, assembly GCF_002837175.3. NCBI lineage: Eukaryota > Metazoa > Chordata > Mammalia > Artiodactyla > Physeteridae > Physeter > Physeter macrocephalus. The sequence continues at coordinate 30,685,853 of NC_041220.1, read as the reverse complement.
AGAGGAGCCACTATGTACTCCTGTGTCAGAGCTGTTCACTGTTGAGTGTACTCTGTTTTGTCACCTGTCACCTTTTGTGCAGGCTCACAAAGTACACTGTTGTTGGCACTGCCCTTGGCTCTGTCTCGACCTTGGGAATCCCAGCAGTAAGACCTGGAATCCCTCAGGTGTTGTTTTCACAAGGCCACCAGGGCAGATCCACTGAAGTCAGGTCCCAGGACTGCAGTAGTCATGCACCTGGACCTGCTGTGGGAGCTGGGAGGCAGCTCAGACCCTGGCCCGGCCCAGCCGCCATATGCACAAGCCCACAAAGCCCACAGCTGCTAAGATCAGACCTGTCCCAGCTGCAGGAGCACCCATTGTCCATTCAGATGTCCCACAGGTGCTGAATTTACAAAGCCTGCCCACGCGGGAACCGACCAAGGTGGCGGCTGGGGTCATTCTCCCAAAGCGGCAGTACTGCACTCCAGCTCCTTCAGGCTGTCTCCACGTAGCCAACAGCAGTTCTCTCCCTGGGTCTGTCCTCTGAACCCCAAGTTCCAGCACCCAGCCCCCACCCATACCAGCGGATGCACGTCTCAGGCTGGGGGACTCAGAGCGGTGGCACCGACAGTGTGTGCAGTTCTTTCTCTGTTCTGCCTGTCACAAACCAGTTGTTGAACTCTCCTCTGATGATCTGAAGCTCCTTTTCTGTCCTGGCTGATCTTCCCACCAGTGAGGGGGCTTCCCAGTGTGTGTAAACCTTTCCTTTTTATCAGCTCCCTCCCAGGGACACAGGTCCCATACCGCTTCCTCTTTATTTTTTTTTTTTTTACTATTGTCCTACCCGGTTACCTGGAGACCTTTCTTGCCCTTTCAGGTGTTTGAGGTCTTCTGCTGGTGTTCAGTATGTGTTCTGCGAGAACTGTTCCATTTGTAGATGTATCTTTGATGTATTCATGGGAGGAGGTGAGTTCCTCATCCTACTACTCTGCCATCTTGGTTGGAATCCCTCTTTGGGCTGTTTTTAAACATCACATCCACTTTCAGAAAACAAAATTTCAATTTCCACTTGCAACCAAGATGAAGTAACAGAGACTGGATTATCCTCTCACCCCCAGTTTGAAAACATCTTCCTGTCTCAGTCCTCAACAAAAGGGAAAGCAGGGGGTAAACTCTGACCTCTGACCTGGATTGCCTATTGTCTGTGGTTTGTCAATGCAATAATGAAATATTTGAATCCACAACAAATACTAGTTACAGTCTTAAGATCTCTGTCATATTTTCTCCCATCAAAATTTAAATTTTTTCAGAGTACACTGGAGCTCAGAATATCACTTTTTGCAAAAGCAAAGCTAGCACATCTTTTAAACTATCAGTACTTTTCTTAATCTTCTCAGCAGTTACTGCAAACCAAGAAAGAACTTTTGTACCAACTAACTTCTCACACTCTTAATAAAGAGAAACTGACTTAAAGATTTTTGCAAAGTGCTTTTGAGTTAAAACGTCACCATATACTTTTATATGGCTTCTTTATCCTTGGACTAAAAAATATCTTAGCCAAACTAAGAGAAGAAAAGTGACTGCCCATAACAAAAGCAAAACAAACTTCTTGTGGACCTGGAAAAATTCTGTTGAATGAGAAAAAATGGTCACTTGTCAAATGTGATATGGAAGTTATCTTGGTGAATCATGTACCTATTTCTACTATGGAAGCATGTCACATAGAAAAGTTTGTGTTAGGACAGGAAAAGAGCCTCTCAAAATAAAAATGGAGCAATAAAGAACAGTTCCTTCTAGCCAGCTAGTACGTCTCTAAATGCATTTCTACCTGGTTTTGCCTATAAAGAAAACAGAACATTTTTAACTCGCAACCAAGCAATGAATGCCCTATAAGTAGTTACACAAAACCTTGTTGGTGTGGACTTTCGAATCAGGAATTAAAGTTAAATTAGAGGAATCTGGAAATTTAAATATCTTCAAGCAAATTAGGTTTTGACTATATAAAACATATTGTTTTTGCTGCACTGAGATTACTTCATATCCCCTCTACAATTTCTTACCCCCTCCCTAACCCTCATCCCCTACACCTAACCCTTTTGATTCCAATGGCCAGTGTCCCAGACTCTCCTCAAAGGCCTGTCCTCAGGCTACTGGAAGTACTGCTTTGCCCAAATAAAGTAGAAGAAAGTTCTGGGAATGTATTCCCCTTGCCTTCGTGTCTTCTCCCACCCTCACCACAGACCTTAGCGAATGTCTAGCTGATACCAAACTAGACAGTCCAAGTTTTTTGCCCAGGGTAAGGCACTCAGAGATGTATCGAATGCTCCAGAGCTCTCCTTTGGGCTCAAGCTGAGGCCAAGAAAGACATTGTCTGAAACCCCACCCTTGCTTAGCCTGTCCCCTTCCCTTCCCGGCTTCCCACTCTCTTGCTAGCTTCTCCTAGAAGTACCTCCTTAATAAATCACTTGGCCGCAAATCCTCTTCTCTGAGCCTGTTTCTGGAGAAACTAACCTAAGACAGTAGCTCAAACCACTAATAAAAAGATGCCATCTACATTCCCTACTAATCTATAATGGGTAGTATATGTGTATATGTAATGTTCAAAAACAGAATCTTTTCTGAGTTAGTTTACAGTAACCAACTAAAATTTCACATAATCTATTAAATACCTTCATAAGCCTCTCCTTCAAAGAGAATATAAAACTAAACATCATCCTATTGAATGTGAATATCAAATGGAAAATTAGAAGAGTGCAAGTATGATTTAAAAATCATATTTAGGTTTACAGCAGTTTTGAAGATTCTTTACTGAAAAAAATTACGTCAAATTCCTTTCAAGTGATATATTTTTTAAATAATCTATAAATTATTTTTTTAGGCCCCTTGAAAGACATTTGGCTACCTTCAAATTAATATAGTAGTTGATCAGCTAATGGGATTTAATTTTGATAAAGGACAAACTATGAAAACGTTAGGGAGAAAGTCATGACAAAGTAAGAGCAGTTTTGAAAATGCGTAGTGGATGTTTTTTGACTCACTTCCAACTCATTAAAATCTTTCTGAATCCAACCTAAATCCTTGCTTCAGAACCTTAATAGTCTTTAGTCAGAAAATTGAATTAACTTTTGAATTTAACTTGTAAAGGTCAAAAGGAACATACTTCTAATGACATAGGAAATTAAATATGTGCTATTTCATCTTCTATTGTTTAATGCATAATGTATCCTTTATTTGAAAATGAGGGGAAAAATATTTTTCAGGCAAAATAATGCCCATTTTTAACTAGAAAAATATAGTTATGTTCCTTTTAGATTATTTCTGTCTCCTTTCTTTGAAAACCAGAGAAATATTCATATGGGTTCTATTTTGAAATATACATAATCTTATATACAAGCAAGAGAAAGTTGGAGGACAGTAACAGTAATGGCCCTTAAGGTAAATCCAGAATGTAAATCCGTTCATTTTTTCCACAAACATTGTTAAGCACCTAATATGTACCAAAGACATATATGGTCCCTGTGTCCATGGAATTTGGTCTAGAGGGGTTTTCTCTCAGTTTTTGTATCCTCTTTGACTTCTTTTCAGTATTTGACACTGTTGCCTAATCCATTCCTCTTGAAATGATCTTCCCCTTAATATCTAGAGAGACTCTCGATCTCTGAAATGTTCATCCCTCCTGATTTCCTCCTAATTTTCCTAGTCTCCTTAGGCTCCCTTTTTTTTTTCTGCGGTAGGCGGGCCTCTCATTGCTGTGGCCTCTCCCGTTGCGGAGCACAGGCTCCGGACGCGCAGGCCCAGCGGCCATGGCTCACGGGCCCAGCCGCTCCGCGGCACGTGGGATCCTCCCGGACCGGGGCGCGAACCCGGTTCCCCTGCATCGGCAGGCGGACGCGCAACCACTGCGCCACCAGGGAAGCCCATGCTCCCTTCTTTTGTTCCTCTCTACATGTTGATTTTCCCCAAGAGTCCGTTCATGTCTGGCTGTTTACTTGGCATCATCTATCCCTTACAAGCGGCTGGCACCACGTAGCCATTTCCAATCTAGATTAATCTAGAGGCATATTTTTGTCCACTGCTCCACCTGGATAACCCAGATACCTCAGACACAAGGTATCCTCTTTAGTCTCACCAAAAAGTAGGCAAAGGAAAAAATTCTCCTTTCCTGTCTTCCCAAGCCCCATAAAATACAATACCCGTTAATGACAAAACCTAGCTGCCTTAGATCAGAAAACCTCTTGTCTAGACCACTTTAATAGTCCTTACCTGGTCTTTTGTTCTCCAGTCTCTCTTTCCACCTTTCTATCGAGTCAAAATTTATATAATACCGCCAAAATTATTAGTTCTAAATCAGATATGGTTTAAAATCCTCACAGTCCCTTGTTAATTATAGCGTAAAATCCAAACTCAGACAGTGCACAATGCTCTTCCAATCTCATTTCAATTTGCCTTTTAAGATTTATCTCCATCCATCCCTATCACACATTTGGCCGTCCTGACATCACAGGCATTGTCAAGCCGCTGTGTTTTTGTCCATGTAGTTCTCTCTGCCTGCACTGCTTCCTTACACAACTTTGTATCTGACTCATGCATATAACTGAGAGCATCTTAAAAGTAGGTACTGACTTTTATTCATTCTTGTACCTTGAGAATCTAGCCTAGTGCTTGGATTCTCATGGATGTTCAAGTGACGTGGAATTCAAAACCCTTTACAGTGTGGTTCCTTTTCTGTCTCATCTCTAGCTTCACCCAATTCAATCAATTTTCTAGTTGTATAAACTATTCATCATGACTGAACATAGCATGCTCCCTCATGCTTCAGGCTCTTTGTTAAAAGCCTATTCATCGGGCTTCCGTGGTGGCGCAGTGGTTGAGAATCCGCCTGCCGATGCAGGGGACGCGGGTTCGTGCCCCGGTCCGGGAAGATCCCACATGCCGCGGAGCGGCTGGGCCCGTGAGCCGTGGCCGCTGAGCCTGCGCGTCCGGAGCCTGTGCTCCTCAACGGGAGAGGCCACAACAGTGAGAGGCCCGCGTACCACAAAAAAGAAGCCTATTCCTCCTCCAAGAATCAACTCAATGTAGACTAATCTTCTACACTCTAGATGCATATTTTCATTTGTGCTGGGAGGTTTTTCCCATCTTTTCTCTTCAGACATCCCCAGGTAGAATTCATTACCATCCTTCTCAATAGCTAATTATCCATAATATAATAATATTTACCAGGTTAAATCATATATGTGTATGTCTTGGTCTCTCCTATTGAATCATAAGATATTTATCTTCTCTCATTTGTATCTCCAGTACCAAGCATATTGCTAAGTACTCAGTATATATCTAAAATTTTGAATCGAATTAAATTGAATTGAAAAATAGACCAGATTAGGTGGGGCATTGGATTCTCATAACACATGGTTCACATCTTTGGCTGACATTGGAATATCATGGGGAGCTTTTAAAAAATACCAGTGCCCCTGCCCCATCTCCAGATAATCTCATTTAACTGGGCTGGGAGAGATCCAGCACCAGTATTATCTGCAATGTTCCAAGGTGATTTATAATGTTGGCAGGGAATGGGAGTGGGCAGCCCTAGAGAAGTGAGTGAGGGTCAGATTGTAGAGCTCCAGGAACGCCAGCTCTAGGCAATGAAGAACTAACTTGCTCTGGGGCCACATCATCCCTCACCATGGACTCTCTGATTGACCAGCGGTCTCGGGAGATTTGAATGAGTGGGAGTTTTCCATCATCAAATTCTACAGTGTCCTGAGGACTGCTTACTCTCTCTTAGTCAATATACACAGTACTGAAAAGCCCTCTTTCCCATCCTCTCTCTCTCTCACAACCCACTTGCTGCAAACTAAGACAAGAATTCCCTGTCTGTCTCTGGGAGCATTGGCTTCTGTCTCTATGGAATATTATAAGCACCAACTTGGGTTCTCAGCCCCCTTTCCCCACCTTGGCTCCTTCACCACCACAGTAGTCACTGATGACCCTCACTTACAGCCTCAGACCCTCCTCAGCTTCTGAGTCATTTTGACAAGGACAACAATAATTGCAACAGCTTCAGCTTAACACTTAGCAGGCTGTGGCATTCCCGCCATAAGACCAGCAGCCAAAACATTAAGTTCCAGGGACGTGCCCCCAAGACCGTTTCATGCTTTCCCCACAGGTAGTCATCCTGGATGTCCTATCTGGTGGTACCCCATTTGCCCTAGGAAAGACAGACAGATCTCATGGAACCGCTGATTCTGCCTTGTTCCTCCAACTTCAGTCACTACCCTATAGACCCTCTTTGTGCTAGATATTATGTCATGGTGTCTCAGCTTGAAACCCATCCTTCTAGTCTCTACTCTGTGATGCTGAGACAAGGACTCTGTGAGTGGCATTGCTGTTTTGCTGGCTGGCTCTGTTAGACACTTCCGATAGGGCTGTTAGAGGGAGACTGCAGGGCTGGAGGAGGGGAAAGGGGCTGCTGCTTCCTTTTCACTCTCTGAGGGCTTTCTGTTCCTGACAGCACCACTCAGCAGTGCCTCTTCTTCACCCTGGCAGTTAATCCCAGGAACAGCTGTCAAATCCAGTTTGCAGTTTTCTCCAACTTCATCATGATCAGGCCCACTCAGAGACACCAGCAGTAGCCAGTGTCCTCTCCTTAGGAATTCAGATCCCAGGTCCACAGGGCCCCTCCTCTGACCATCCAAACACCAGCCCACCCCTCCAAGCTTTTAAACTGTAATAACTCCAACCCCTCCCTTTATGTTCTCAGCCTCTCTCAGCCCCGCAGTTGATAGCTGCTCCCTGCTATCAACCTTGTTACCTTGGAGATACCTTCAGGTTGTCTTTTTAGCCTTGTCAATTCTTCAGTCATTAATTAACAATTCTTTATGTTAAATTCTCACTGTTAAAAAAGAAACAGTGTGATTCCTTCTTTCGGTTGCACCCTCTTATTATATGCCTGGCTCAAACAGCAATATTTGCCCGAATTATGTCTCACCCAGTTCTGTGCCTTGAAGCTCTTATCTGTCCTCATTGGAATCTGCCTCTGTCACATGAACAAAAATGCTTGAGTTGTCATATTTGATCCACCACTGATGCAGTATAGCCATACATTATGGAGTATTTAACCTGAATTTTATTTATTTGCAAAATAAGAGTGATATTAGCAACCTACATTTTTAAGGAGTAACAAATATAACAAGTAGACCTTTAGCTCTCATAAGGAACGTGTCAGTGCATCTTCAAATTTGCCAATACTATTGCCAACATAAGCACCTGGCTTCCTTTCCAGGGCCATCATTTGTACCTGACATCAAATGGAAGAGGACAAATTGCATGAGATGTGGATGCTAGGGTGGGCTAAGCTCCCTTTCTAGCTAATCAGCCCACTCTCATACCATGTTTTCACAGAGCACATGGTGTAAAACTCTCAGCATGTCTTAACATGATGTTAATTTTTAGATTCATTCAAAGGCAGCCGAATTTTCAAATGGATAAACATATAAAGTATTGACATGTATAAGACAATTAGAACTGCTATTTAATCAGCACTTAAGCATGATAATCACTGCACTTGCATTTTACATGTAGTATTTTATTTAATTCTTACAATAATTCTATAAAGAAGTTATATTATTATGTCTCATTACAGATGAGAAAACTGGGACATCAACAGGAAAGGTAACCTGCTGATCTCAAAGAACATGTAAGTGCAGAACTAGGATTCTGACTAGAGAGTCCACACCTCTTGGCCACCTTACTGTGTTGGTTCCACAATACTCACTTTGCTTGTGAATGTACCTCTTATGATAAAGCCTACAAATTGTTTTTACTAACAGTTGGATAAATAATTGGTTGCTTTTACAATGGCTTAAGGAATTGTTATCCTTTGCTCCAATTCTTCCAAAAACTTTTATGATTTTAGATTACAAACATACTTTACTGTATATTACAGTTCCCAGTTTGTGAAAGTTCATTAACAAATCATGTTTTTTTAATATAATGTATTTCCCAGTAAAAATTAAGTTTCCTAGGCCAGTCCACAAAACGTGTGGACTTGCTCATCACATTTTTAGAAGTAAAACTAAGTAGAAAACAAGTGTCCTTTTCCTTTTAGAATTATAAAATACATTTTAAAAATAATGAGCCCTTTTGAAAAGCTTTAGAACTCACCAGGTGTGTGGGAAGGCCAACTTTCTTGGGGGGCCTTTTTATAGAACATAGTGGTGAAATGGGAGAGAACAGAAGTGAATTCTGACCACAAAACTTGCCCCAAAGGGAAAATATCACTCAGTCATTCCCTATCCACCTGTCTACCCACCCTACCATCAACATAGAGTATGTTCTTCCATAAGGAAAAGGGAGATAAATAGGGGGTTATGAGCCTATCAGATAAATTTAGCAGAGAGCCATGCCTCCATCCAACCATGTAGGGAGAAGGCCTTCAAAGTCAAGGTTAAAAGAAAAAATTGGCTCCGTATCAAGGCCAGGAAGGTGATGGGTGTGAAGTGGAAAGAAAATCCCTCTAAACAGTTTTGTTACCAGAAGTCAAGTGATGGGGTCAGATCAAGGAATGGGAAAAGGAGGCGCTTTAAGAGAAAAGCACTTCAGCTGTGATACCATCATAGATAAAAGCCATGAAATAGATGAGCTGTAGGTAAACTGGGCATATTGTTGGGACTATTCCTACATAGTTCTTTTAAGAATCACAATTATCTTTGGCTTCCATTATTTAGTTGTTTTAGATAAGATCTTGTCTACAGGGAGACTCATTACTCAAAGACACTTTTGGCAAAATGCTACCAATAAGAAGTGAATCTAAACAGTTTAATTCTGAAGAGTCTTTACATTCTTCATCTTTTTAATCTTTTAATTCATTTATTCATTCTGTCAGCAAGTATATTTATCATATACCATCTGCGGGAGCACTGTCCTAGGTGCTAGAAGATACAACAGTGGAAAAAACAGACAAAAATGCTGCCTTCAGAGAGTTTATATTTTAGTTTTACAATAATCTGAGATTCATCTGCAAATAAATTAATGTCAAAAAGTGTTTTTTTAATAAAGTGGCAATCCTTAACTTGTTTTTTTTTTAACCTCAGGGAGTATTTATAAATAAGTAGGATAAAGGATGCCATCCAGATAGCTATAGTATTATCCATGTTTAAAGAGAAAATATGGATTCCCAGATTGATCAATAAATTTTCCTTTTAAAGTGATATCAAGCAAATGTGACTTATACTATTTTTATTTTGCCTTATAGTTTTTGGCTTGCACATGTTTGGACCACTTAGAGCTGTTGTTTAAAGCACAAAGATAAAAGACAAAGTAGATATAAGAAATGCAAAGTGTATACCATGATAAGTAGAGTTTTGCCCTGATACTCTGCACATTCACTCCTATTTCAACCAAAAGCTGAAACTTACCTTTGAATGTGTTTTAGATATTTAAGAAATTTGTACCTTATCAGTTAGGTTCCAAATATTGTCCGTTGCACATATATCAGGAGACTTCTCTAAGTTTGTTGGGAATTCTTTTTTTTTTTTAACATCTTTATTGGAGTATAATTGCTTTACAATTGTGTGTTAGTTTCTGCTTTATAACAAAGTGAATCAACTATACATATACATATATCCCCATATCTCCTCCCTCTTGCGTCTCCCTCCCACCCTCTCTATCCCACCCCTCTAGGTTCTTAATTCAGGGAATAAACATGATATATAAATTGCTACTGAGGGCTGGAGGAAATTGTCCAATACACAATTAGAGGAAAGACTACAATACTCCAGAGAAAAGGAAATGCCAAGATGTCAAAACCTGCCTCAAATAGAATCCTGTAGACAAAGCCCATCTATGCTAAATAGACTGAAAGAGGATCTGGGTATGACTCCAGCTTTTAATAGATATTTTTCTCTAAAGTAGATAAGGCAAGCCAATGAAATAAGTTATTAGATAATATAATTTTAATTAAAATCAAAACAGTAAAATTTAGTTTATAAATATAAGTGAAATTTAATATTGGGTTGGCCAAAAGGTTCGTTCAGTTTCTTCCGTAAGATGGCTCTAGTAGTACTTAGTTGTCATTTGAAACAATTGCATTAGACTGTATGTGACAGCTGTCATATCAGCATGCATTTAAAAAAACATCAAAGTTGGTGAATTTTTGTGTAGCCATTTTACTATTGAAGATGGAAGAAAAACAACATTTTTGACATATTATGCTTTATTATTTCCAGCAAGGTAAAAACATAACTGAAATGCAAAAAGAGATTTGTGCAGTGTATAGAGAAGGTGTTGTGACTGATCGAACATGTCAAAAGTGGTTTCCAAAGTTTTGTGCTGGAGATTTCTCGCTGGACGATGCTCCAAGGCTGGCTAGACCAGTTGAAGTCGATAGCGATCAAATCGAGACATTAATTGAGAACAGTCAACGTTATACCATGCGGGAGATAGCTGATCACCTGGGGATCTTTTTAAAAGCATCCCAGTTGCTCTGGGATGGGGCCCTGAGAGTCTGCATTTCTATCAGCTCCCTGCTGATACTTATACTATCAACACATAAACATACTTTGAGTAGCAAGGATCTGAGTAAATCCATATAAGCCAGGTTGCAGAGGGAATGATCAACCAACCAAAAACATACCTTCATAATGTCATTGAGGGAAAAAAATGACTACTTACAAATGAGTCTTTGTTGTTCATTAAAACAGTTTTGGTAGGAGTCCTACTTGGCAACATGTTGTAAACAGCTAATTGGAGTTCATTCACGTTGTTAAAAAATGAAGACAAAGGTTTTCTTTAGAAATAGTCTACCTTTCATTCATTTATAGCACCTTCATTTTAGTTAATGAACATGTGGGATTGGACCACTAAAAACAAAAAGGAATGATATCATTACCCATCTTTAATTCTTCCTGGGTTCATTTTCCCATCAAGTTTGAGATCTCCCCCACTTATTTACTCAGGAAAAAACAAAACACAGAAAAATGCTGCTAAGAGCAAGTCCTAAAGAAACTAATTAAGAACAGATCCTAAGATGTGCCTCTCCCACCACACCCCAACCTTGGTAAGATAAATAAACAATAAAATTTTTAAGGTAAACATTATTATATAACACTCACTAAAAATAATAATGCATCAAAAGCCCCAAAGTGGTATTTTTATGGGTCATTACCATGGCTGACAATTAGTTGAGGTTGTCCAAAAGCCTTTGATGTACCTTGGTCCCTGCCACATTGCTGAAGCTAGAGAAATTAAGAATGAATGGTGATTGCACTTTCCTATTTCCAGGAAATGTAAAGAAATATAGATTCTGTGGCTATCTGTCTTTAGTCACCAATGATAATCTGGTTTTCTGTGGCAAATGAATAGAAGCAGAGACCAGGAGGACAGAGCTGGAGGTGCACTGCCAGGAGTGTACAGTGAGGCAGAGGATGTGCAGCAAGAGAGAGTTCTTTCCAGGGAAAGAAACTAAAGATAGGAAGAAGAAGAAAAAAGAGAGAAGTGTAGAAATGCATCATTAAAAAAGCAGAAAAAGAAAGCAGAAAAGAAGGAGATGCTGAGAAGGTAGAAGCACTTTCAAAGCCAAAGTTTTAGCCACATAAACTGCCTGCCTTGGGGCCTGGAAAAGGACGATCCCCAAGCTCCACCACACATACCAGCAGTACCATCCAACATGGCGGAAGCATTCCCAAGCACAAGCACATGACCCAAGTGGAAAGTACTTTTCTGTTTCGGAGATGCATAGCTTAAACAGTCAAATAATAATCGACTACGCTATGCCTGATTCCATGTTTGCTAAGCAAGTTTTCTTTCACCTACAGGGAAAAAATTAAGCCAGTCTAACAAAACAAGCACTGCAATACACTTGGCATTTGTATTTCTCATTATAAATGAAAAAATTGGCACAGATGGAAAAAGAAAGAGGCGAGGAGGGGTGGAAAAGGCACAGGGAGAGTCCTGCACTAAACCACAGCTTGAGATGTCCCTCTTGGGAATAACTAGGACCTAGAAATAAGGATTCATCAGAGTTTCACCTTGGTAGACCCAGCTTCACAAAGTGGGAGCTAAATTGAATACCAGGTGAAGAGAGAGCAGGAGTCAAAAGAAACCTACTGGGCATAAGAGAGGAATTTGAGTAGGGACACAAATGGGGAAAAAATGACATCGAGATCAAAATTGAGAAGGCGAAGAGAACTGAGACTAGAGAAAAAAGCATGACAGAAAGCAAGCTGTAAATATGGATGGACTTCAGAACATTCTTTTTATGTGGGTCTCAGTGAGATTCCCAGGGCTCAGAATGAACCTGAAGGGAAAGTCCCAGACCTAACAGGGGGTTTTTTTTTATTCCCAGCCTACTGACTACCAAGACTTCACAGGATATACAAAGCCTCTTCCAACTGGCAGGTATGGCTGTTCTCTTGCATGTGTGGAGGAACGGGAGTAGTGAGTCTCCAGCCTTGCCTAGCTCTGCATCTCTCCTGGCTCCAGTCCGAGCCCTAGCTTTGCTGGGAGGAACGCAGGGAACCATATAAAAGTAGATCAGACAGAAGAGAAAATAACTCCCTTAAGTTGCCTTAATAAGTCTCATGTTCTAACAGCTGAAACATTGTTGCATTTGGAAGGGTGAGGTCTGTTTCAAATGCAAGAGAGGGGAAGCGTTCGGAGCTATTAAGAAGATTGCTTGAGCCATGCTCTTCTAGGATGTGGCCCTTCCAAGAATCATGCTGGGGTTAAGAAAAGGTGCTGCTCTCAGCCTATGCTGAAGTTGGATAAGTCGCACTGCTACTTCCTACTCCCATATTTAATAAAGGGCACTCACACCTGATGTTCCTTAAAGAGGGAAAGAAAGAAAGAAAAGAACTGCCTCAGCCCTTAGCAGATGAGAGCTGATGAGTGTTTCTGGAAGTTATTCAGTGTTTGTTTGTTTGTTTGTTTGTTTCCCTCCGTAGTTCTTACTGCTCACTAAGAATCCACACCTGAAGCAATCAATTTCTACTCACCCTCCACCCTCTCACTAATGATGCAATCCTATACTTTGATCTTTGTACCTCTTGTTAGTAACTAATATTCTGCTGGTGAATCGAAAATATGGGTCCTATTCAGCCCTGAGAAAGACATTCCCTGGAAATGCACTAAAATAAAATACTCGTGTAAGCACAATGTTCTTATAAATCTCAGTATTTTTGTCTTTAATACTTACCCAGTGATTTTGTACTAAAAGCAACACTTTATCTTTTTCTACAAGCACAAATGGCAAAGTCAACAATGAGAACCATACAGAGGTCTCAAGAGGAAAGTTGCAAAGAGAAATGAGAACTCTGTTCCCTAGAACTTTTCCTAAGCACAGATGTGAGGACATGGACTTTTTCTTTGACCTCTGCCCAACTCACTTTTTCTAGGTCCTTCTCCCATAATGCCCATTTCCTCCCACGCTCCCTCCCTCTACCTGTATCATTGCCCAGAGCACATCACGCTGTTGGAGCAGTTCAGTTTGCGTGGACTTTCCTCAGGTAGTGTCCTACCTACGTGCAGGATGTGGGGCAACAGCAGGGTTGAAATCAGCGCCACAGCCTAGAAACAAAAATTCTGATGAAGCAAACTATACTGGCCTCAACATACCTATTCTATGCTACAGAGGTCAGAATAGCGTTTACCCTTAGGTGAATAGTTAGAGATTGGAAAGAGGGCAAGAGGGAGGGGAAGGCGGTTTCCTACGTATTGAAAAAATTATGTTTCTCGATCCAGTGCTGTTTCCATTGGGTGTTTTCAATTTGTGAAAACTCACTGAGAAAAACATTTAGAATATGTGTGCCTTTTTATACGTTCAAATAAATGTTAAAGAAAATGTTAAAATAGAACGGCCTTACGAATGACACAATGCAGGAGATGGAAGAGGTTCAGAAGAACTCAAACTATAATCAAAATATAATCAACATAACCCGGATATTTTAAGAAAGCATATTACAAAGAAAAAGTGAAATGACATCTGACAATGTTATTAATATAAGATTTGTAAATATTGTTACAAATATTTTACAAAACATATTTTCCTCACTGGGAAGCACATTTTTAAAAAGTTTTCACCAGGCCCGAACGCACTTTCCGTGTCTCGGTCTACAAGGCTTCTGTTGGAAAAGAGCTGAGGAATGTTACCAGCGCTGTCCCAAGAAGGGGACCAGCACGGCAGAATCAGGCCATCGTGGTTGAAGGTTACTAGTTGATTAGATCATCCAACCAATTCCTCTCGCTCAGATTCCTATCCTTACCAAGCCATCCACGGAGAGGGCAGAACTTATGTTTATTGCTCTAAGTCAATAATGTTCTAATTTTACATAAATCTCTGTAGAGTACCAACCTTTTTATCAGACCATGGATGCTTTCTAATCTAAAAAAGATTATCAAACTCTTAATAACAGTAACTAAGCAGGCAGTGTTGGTAGTAACTTCTCAAGGGGTATGGCCACCAAGCTGGGACACAAACTAATCCCCCCATAAAAGCATGTCCAGCAAAGCACTGTGAAGCACTGGGACATGTTGGTCCCTGCCTGGGGAGATGTGTAGGCTGGATCCCTTTTTCTGGGCCAATCCAATCAGACTCTGGGCAGCTGCCTGCTTTCTCCATGAATAAGAATGTATGTGACTCGTACTGTTTCAGCTATAACAGACAGGGTCACACTGAAGTGATGAAAACGTTTTGATATTCAGAGTGATTTTTTAATTATTTTTAAATTAAGTTATAATCGACATACAACATTAGGTTCACTTCAGGGGTACAAAATAATGACTTGATATCTGTATATATTGCAAAATGGTCACCACAATAAGTCTAGTTAACATGTCATCATTCACAGTTATAGAATTTTTTTTTCTTGTGATGAGAACTCTCAAGCTTTAATCTCTTAGCAACTTTCAAATATGCAATACAACATTATTTACTACAGTCACCATGCTGTGCATGTCACCTAACACTCGTTAGAATGGCGATCATCAAAAAGACAAGAAGTAACAAATGTGGGTGAGGATGTGGAGAAAGAGAGCCCTGTGCAATGTTGGTGGGAATGCAAACTGGTGCAGCTCCTGTGGAAAACAGTATGGAGGTTTCTCAAATAATTAAAAGTAGAACCACTACACCATCCAACAATTCCAATTCTGAGTATTTATCTGAAGAAAATGAAAACACTAACTTGAAAAGATTCAGGCATACCCATGTTCATTGCAGCATAGTTTATAAAAGCCAAGATATGGAAACAACCTAAGTGCCCATGGACAGAGCAGTAGATAAATTGTGAGATATATATAGTACACACACACACACACACACACACACACACACACACACACACACACACACACTGGAATATTATTCAGCCATAAAAATAATGAAATCTGGCTATTTGCCATGGATGGACCTCTAGGGTATTACGCTAAGTGCAATAAGTCAGAGAAAGACAAATACCATATGATCTCACTTATATGTGGAATCTAAAAAAAAAGAAAGAAAAGAAAACAAACTCATCTACACAGAGAACATATTGGGGGTTGCCAGAGGTGAGGAGAGTTAGGGGGTGGGCAAAATGAGTGAAATGAGTCAAAAAGGCACAGAGCGATATTACAGTGCATTCTCAGAGAACACTTCAAAGAGATTTGTTATAAGCTTCGAATCTCTTGAACAATCACTACTCTGGCAATACTTTAGGCTCAAGAATTTGAGCAGGTGTTTTGTGTTAGTCTTACATCCGTGGCACGGAACACAATTCATAAAACCTGTCGATTTAATGGGATTTGATAATTCTGAGAAAGAATCACAAATCACTAATGGAGAGAAGTACCTGTCAACAATTTTAAAGGGACCCATTGAAAAGCAATTTTAAATATTTATAAATACGTAAGGTTTCAGAATTCACCACTCATCTGCTTGTATGTTTTCTAAAATTACAATCTATTTTTTCTCTACCAAATCAAAATTCTTTGTAGTTATTTTACTTAACTCATTTTTCATTCTCCCCAATCTTTCTCTTGCTTCGAAATGGAAATACTGTAGCTTATATATTTCGCGCAGACATTTCAAATATGCATTTTCCATTCAGAGGAAATCTTGTGCCTTCCCTTTTGGGAGAATATCTCAGGATCAAGTTCATGCCATTATTTGAAACATACCTAAAACATTCTGTCCTGTTAATCATCTGTTCCTCAGCAGTCATGAAGAAAACTTTCACAGAAACTTTATGTCCAGCATTATGTTGTATCAAAGTCCCTGTTTTCTCATACTTCGTTCTTCTACACTTGACAAGGAGAAAATATCAGCGGCTCTCCTGGAGCAACCTTGAAAAATCTATAAGAAATCAACATCAGTTTTAGATCAATTGTTAAAATGATGTTAAAATGACATAAATTGAAGTCATCCACATCTGGAGATGAGGAAAAAGCAAGAAATAAAAATGTCTTATTTCAATTTCTTGAGTTTTCTTTTTCTCTTTTACCTTCAGTTACAACTAACCAAACTATTTAGTTAGAAACCGCCTCCACCCAATAACCTCACCCAGAATACAACTTCCCCAGGTGACATGATGTACCAAAGCCAGATTGGAGAAACAAGGGAAAAGGTGAAATCTGTAATCTCACATCTTTAAGTAAAAGAGAAAAAAGTACCCTAGCAAATTTACAGAACACTTGGGAAAAAAGAAAACCTTAGCATTCTATTCACATGCAAAGTTATTTAATGCCTAGTAATATCCACCCTGAAGCACAGTTTTCTTTTTTCCCTCACTACTTTAGCAATCATTCTTTTGGCACAATAATTATGAATGAACGTTTCTTCATATTATCAAAAGATGTTTTTTCTTCTTTCTGCTTAAGTGTATCAGCTGATTTAAATTATGAAATCAAAAGTATACTTTTTCCGGGGCTTCCCTGGTGGCGCAGTGGTTGAGAATCCGCCTGCCGATGCAGGGACACGGGTTCGTGCCCCGGTCCGGGAGGATCCCACGTG
>NC_041220.1:30588406-30668807 GCF_002837175.3 Physeter macrocephalus | reverse complement strand
GCTCCGCAACGGGAGAGGCCACAGCAGTGAGAGGCCTGCGTACCGAAAAAAAAAAAAAAAAAGTATACTTTTTCCTTTTGCCCATGTAACACAGTGGTTCGCAACCAGGAACAATTTTGTCCCCAAGGGACATCTGGCAATGTCTGGAGACATTTTGGGTTGTCACAACTTGAGGAAGGGGGTGACTGCTACTGGCATCTAGTGGATGGAAACCAAGGATGCTGTTAAATATCCTGCAAGGCACAAGAGAGCCCCCTCCTGCTCCCCCTGACCAAAAAAAAAAGGAATAATTGGGTCCATTATTCTTGTTCACATATCTATCTAGAGGAAGTGTGAGATACTTGTGGCACGTCCTGAGACCCAGAGTAGCAAAAAGACTTGCAGTGGACATAGAGATGTGATGCCCAAATCCCCTTCAAGAGAGAAACTGTTGTCCCAGCTGCTGGGAATGCTGTCAGCAAAGGACCCCCTAGTTGCCAACTTCTTCAAGGTTTGCCGCAGCGGCAGAGACCCTCCTCAACCAAGGCCGTGCCCTTCCAGGGGTGGACCACACCCAAGGACTGATTGCAGCATGATATAAAGGCTTGGCCATTTCAACTCCCTGAGGGACAACTCTGATGGAATGTAGAAACTTCAGAGCTCCCATGGGATGTCTAGCCAGCATTTCAATTCAACTTCGCCCTCTGCCAAACCTACGTCCTTCCACAGGTGTCGACCCCTCATATACATCCTTCACTCCAATCTCTGACTCAACATCCGCTTCTGGAGACCCCAACCTGGGAAAAACCTCCTTTGGATGGGAAGCCCTGAGAAAAAGAATTTGGTGAAACCAAATAGGTTCCCCTAACTGTCCACATAGGAAATAACCAGAAGGGGTTTGTGGAGCTCACAAAACCCCCTTGGGAAGAGTCTGAGAGAGGAAATCAGGGAACGTGGGCTCTATCTTAAAGCATAGAGGACTATGCTATGGTAGCAAATTAGAAATGCTCCTGAGATGTTGAAAATGGCTTGCTCAGATTTTAAAAAATTAAAACAATATTATTTTCAAAACTCAAAAAACCATCTGGACACTGACAAAAGACTTCCTCTGAAGTCAATCTTGAGATTTAAAAACAAACCATAAAATGCAGTGTTGTGTCAGTGAAAAAGAAGATGGGAGTTGAACCCTGAGGTTCCAGGCTGCCCTTCCCCACCTCTCATCACCTAGACTGAGTCATCTCTGACCACAAGTTGACATCTTAAGAGGAGAGTACAACCAGAGGTCCTGCTCTGATTGGCTGTAAGCTTGGGAACTCTGGTGGGGACACGCCCCTCAGCACCTTACAAAGGAGTGAAACCAGGAACCACCAGGCCTGAACCATGATTACTTTTAGCAGTGAGTCCTCCCAACATGGCTGAACCATAAAACCTTGAATTTCACAAGTCATTTTTCAACAGTGAGAAATAAAAATTTAAATACGTTTATTGTCAGGAGAGGATGAGCTGCAGAAACTATTTAAAAGTCATTTGAAACTGAATGAAGACTTTGCATGTGACAGCATGCAAAGAACTGTGTTTTACGGGTCATTGTAACTTGTGTTCTATGGAAACTCATTTTTCAAACACTGTGTTTTTCTGTATCTTTGGTTGAGCAGGTAGGCATTTATTTTTGACAGATGACTCCAGCTTTTACAATGCAAAACACTTCTGGAAATTGTATCTTAAATAAATCTTCATAAAAATAAGCATAAACTTTTGCAATTGTTGGTTAGAAAATATTTAATGTCAGTGAAATATTCAATAAATGAGCAGATAAAGATGAGAAGAAATACACTGGAATGTTTATTAAGCAATGTCAAACATATAAAGCAGAGAAAAGTAGAAATCTTCTAGCGTGCTATTTCTTATACCCATCTCCATAGAAAATCTGGCAAATAAGCATCAATCCAGACTCCAATGTTCTAATGTCCTAAGTAGTTTACAGTAGACACAACCATAGTTGTAGCCATAAACCTAGCATCATGGGGTTCAAAGTTCAAATGGGATGATATTTTTTTGCAACATGCCTGACCTTACAGGGTCATAGGCATGCAAAGGCAGCCCTGTAGAGACCTGCACTTCCCCAGCCCAGGGCGATGAGTGAGGGGTCCAGTTGGAAAGAAGAGATGTCTAAAGAAAATGGACTGCCATCATAGAACTCAGATCCCACTAGAAAGGGAACAAGCAGAGGAACAAAGAAGGAAACAAACCCTTTGCTGAGGACATAGGACAACCAGGCAGCCATCCTAGAAAGGCTGCTGTACATAATAAAGAGGAAGCTCTCACTTAAGGAATGGGACCACTAAGTATGACAGCTTCTGAAAAGAGAAAGCCAGTCGGGAGTTTCCTATCAGGGATTCTGAACTACATGGATATGCCATATGAAATTACGTCTCACTATATAGATCTAGATATCGAAGCTATAGATATATACGTATAGATGATATAGATATAATCTCTGTAGATGTTTGCTACCTGAAGTCTTGCTAAATTTTCCACAGTTTCTTTTTCTTTTTTAATTGGAGTGTAGTTGATTTACAATGTTGTGTTAGTTTCAGGTGTACAGCAAAGTGATTCAGTTATACATATACATACACTCACTCTTTTTTAGATTCTTTCCCATACAGGTCATTACAGAGTATTGAATAGGGTTCCCTGTGCTATACAGTAGGCCCTATTAGTTATCTATTTTATTTATAGTAGTGTGTATATGTCAATCCCAAACTCCCAGTTTATCCCTCCCCCCCCCCGTTTCCCTCCACAGTTTCTAAGCATGCTTGGTATTTCTTGGATAAATGACAAAACAAGCAGAGACTGGCCTCTCATTATGTATTTTTGCTTTTCTATATTCTGTTCATGGTGGTAAAAGTAGAAAAGGATTTAGGAGATGCCATGTTAACATTTGCATTAATTCACACTTTCTTTGGAAGTTTAATCCTATCAGTCAGGAAATGCAAAATGTAAGGTTCTTCCATTTATGGAAATGTACATGCCTTTAATTGGCTGCATTTTTAATTACTAAGGAGCAATTATTATTTTATTGTCCCATTTTTACAAAATGCCAAGTTCAGTTTCCTTAGTAGCACCTAATTGTTATGTAGTTCATGGATTTTGAGCTCAGACTGGATACATTACCAATGCTCAATGCAGAATATTGTTCAAGTGCACATTTTTCCCATCCAAAATGACATGCATGCACAATGATTTCATGACTTACAATGCTAAATGAAGTTATAGAGCAATTGGAGAAAGCAGATTGGTAAGCCAGAAACCTAAAGCTTATACAAATGCATGAATGTAGCCTCCAATTTATCCACATCCCTGACTCCTCTATCTCCCACTGTCTCCCTCTCTTTTGGGGATCTCAGTGATCATTATCACCTCCACCAGAGAATAAGCCAATGAAGAAGAAAAGGCATGAAATTCAAATAAGCGTTTTGCTTTTTAGTAGACCCTTCGAAACTTTAGTTGGAGAAAATGTCAAAACTAATAGCCAAGATGAGGTTTGGAGACTATGCTAAATTTCATTTATTTGTACTCTTCCTCACTTGCCCACCCCATTAGCACAGATAATTGAAAGTTTGCTTCATTTATCCTAGCACACTAAGGAATGCTGTCATTTGAAGTCAAGACCACAAAAAGAAAACAGGATTTTAAATTGCTGCAGGAAGAATGATTACAGAAGTAAATGAAATTACTTCAAGGAAGACAAAAGAACTAGTTATGAAAAGAAGTGATGGAATCTTTCCCTTTGAAGATTTTTAAGAGTCAAACAAACAATTCCTACAGTGAAGACCTGATTGGAGACAGAGAAATCAACCTGTAATTTGTTAAGGTCCTATGCTCCAGAGGTTTATATTAGCTCACTTTTTAAATGTGAAAAGTATGGATTATTTGGAAAAGAAGGGGGAACATTGGTATGGCTTAATTAATGATATACAACTCAGAAGCCCCCAATCTTCCCCAAACTGTGATTATAAAATTTGGTTTCATTACCTTTAAAATCCAATGAGCCAAATCCAATGTGACCCTAATTACCACATCCTGAGAGTAGTAATAATCCCCCCTCCCCCACACATACACAAATTATGAAGAATCCCCAGGTTTGTTTATTCTGGTTTGTGAATCAGATATACTCTGTACAGATCTCCACAACAGGTGACTTCCAGAGAGCCTGACCTGCTGATGTTGGCTCCCTTGGGTTCCTTTAACAGTAACTTCTAGAACCTGAATACACTGCAGAAATGACCCTGTCCCCAGGGCCATGCTCACTGTTTGCACAGCTACTAAGGAAGAATTCTGTTGATTAACCTAGACTTTAATGATTTCTTGAGATGCAAGGAAAGACACCCACTGCTCAAGGACAAATGAAATCAAAAAAGAACTGCCTGCACGTAATCGGTTTTACAGCTCTTAGTGATTTGGCTCTTTGAATCCATACCTGCAGTATTTTAGACAGAGAATTGTTATTCTTACCCTATGAAAACTATGCTTCAAATCAAGTTGTATAAGAAACTTTAGTGTATGCATATTGGGGTGGGAATATTTAGCCTTGATGCTCACCTGCTTCCCTCCAGTTCTCACATGCTGTTTGGCCATGTGGTAAAACATTACTGTCAATTTCCAGCTTGTACATTTCCTGAGGGACATTGTGGTGCCTCAACTCAATATTCTCAACTAAACAAAAATTCACTGAATACCTATTGCTGGTACCTATTGCATGTCAACATGACAAGGTACCTACTGTGCTTTGTTAGGGGAAATACGAGGCACTACGGGAACACATAGGAGACACCTGACCCAATCTTTAGAGACCAAGAAGATTTTTTGAAGGAGGTAACATCAAAATTGGAACCTGAAAGATCAGGAGGTTAACAGGCAGAAAAGGGAAATGGTTGCCATTCAGGGAAAGAAAATAATTTGTGCAAAGGATTGCACACACAGGAGAACATGCTGTGCTCAAGGAACAGTACCCTCAGTAGAAGTACAATATAATGTTGGATTGTAAAAAATAGAATAATTTCCTGAAGGAGGAAGAATTTGAGCTGCACCCTGGAACTGGAAAAATCCCATTCAGGACTAGTGGAACAACGTGAATAAAGTTAAGGAGACAGGAAAGTACAAGGACCAGAAGTATAAGGAGCAGAAAGTAGGTGCCTGGGCCAAAGTGTGGGCCTTGAGAAGGAACGTGGTACACAGTGAGGCTACAAGAGTAATTAAGGATGAATTCAGAAAAGTTCTCAAATTTCACACTGACTAGTTTTATTCTGATAGCAAGGTAGATCCCTTGACATTATCCAGTTTTAGAAAAATAATTCAAGGAGTGAAGCAAATGTTATTGTGTGACTATATTGACCTGGGAGTTTTTCAAAGGCAGAGATCATCGTTTCATTCATTTTTGAATTTTCAAGACTTACACTGTATATGGCAGGTGCTCAGTACATATGTATTGATGTATTAGTTGGTTAGGAGATGGTTGGATGGATGGCTGGATAGAGGGATGAATGGTCAATGGATGAATAAACAGATGAGTCATTGCACCACAAGGATAAATGAGCTTTGGGTGAAATAATTTATCAGAACAAGTAAAAAACCTAGGAAATAAGCAATGAGATTCTCACCACGCCCTGCAGGAGTTAACAGAGAAAATAAATCTTCATCCTCTCTAATGAGTTCTACATTTTGATCTTCATCAACTCTTGTGTGTCTCCCAAATATCTACTGTGTAAACTATCTATCAAGACATCGTTTCCTTCAAGACTGTCTTCCAAACCTTGAACTTTTACAGTGATGGATTCCCGCTTGCCCTGAAGAATAGGACAAGGGGTGTCCCTTCCTTGGGATCATATACAAAACTCTGAAGATGGAAGTGAAAGTACAGTACATATTATAGGGCAACCATGTATTTCTTTCCCCAGAAATCAAGAAGCCCCTCTCACACCTAAAATAAAACTCTGAGAATCAGCTTTTTAATTAGAATGAATAAGTTCCTTCCTTGATTAACTGCACATTGCAGAAAAAGAGACTATGTAGGAGGTAATAATTTATGGTAGCAATTTGAGGTGATTTTATCATAAACCTTCCATGGTTTCATATTGTAGATTTTGGAAAATATAGTACTTTGTCAAAAAGGGAGGGGGTGGAGGAAGTAAAATAAATATTTAAGCCCAGAGAGATCATTCCAACAAATGTTCATTCTTAGATCATCTGTTCTTCATTTCATGATATACGTTATAAACAACAGCCTCACTCCAACTCTCATATTGCTGCGTACTTTAAAATTCAGCAAATATGTTAGTGCACATATATAATGTATTGTTGTAGTTTGCATTCACAGATAACTCTACTAATGGAGTTGTTTGCCATATATATGGATAAGGTTAAAAATCTCAGAGGGAGACTAACAGTCTTGCCACATGGGCAGATGCATGGGAGGACTGTCCTATTTTTGTAGCTCTAGATACCATTTTAGAACAAATCATTTCTCATGACTCTGTCTCTTTGCTCAATGGGTTACTGATGTCTTTGCTCTAAAAGAGCTACATGGATTTACTCACTGCCAAGTGGGTCTTTTGGCTGCTGCTATACCCAGAATATCTTAACTATACAGCAAGGCTTTAAATTGTATTTCAGGATGTCAAGTGAACATTTCTTCTTCTGGAACCTGCAGTCATCTTTTGCTTCAGTTTTCCAAATAGCTGCTAAAGTTTTTCTGTTTTTTGGTAGGGGAGCAATATAGCAATATAGCATGCAAGACTAGCAAACACTGGTCCATGGTTAAGGATTTTTGGTTTTGTTTTGTATTTTAAGACTGTAATTTTTTTTAGAGCAGCTTTAGGTTCACAGCAAAATTGCATGGAAGGTATAGATATTTCCCATATATTCTCTGTCCCCACACATGCATAACCTCTGCCATTATCAACATCCCCTACAGAGTGGTACACTTGTTACCATTGATGAACATACATTGACTCATCATAATCACCCAGAATCCATAGTTTACTTTAGGGTTTACTCTTGGTCTTATATACTCTATGGGTTCAGTCACGTGTAATGACAGGTATCCACTATTATATCATCATACCATGGATTAGTTTCACATTTTACCAAAAATCAAACAAGCAAGCCAAAAATATACATATACACACACACAATATTCATTTTCAAAAAACTAAATTTATTCAATTTAAAAGACTAAGCTTTATTCCAAAGTCATGGCCTCTGTACTTATTTTTTCAATAAAATATACTTTCTCCTGTGAAAGGATAAAGACAAAAATGAAAATAATGGTACTTACTTTGTGAGATTGTGTGAGGATTTAACAGGATAAGCCATGGAAAAGTTGGCACAGTATCTGGCTAATAGCAAATGATTAATAGATGTTACGTAGGATCATTATTACTGTTGTTATTATTCATTGCTTTTTGTTGGTTTTGCTCTTTTTTTTTTTTTTTGGATGTTTCTGTTTTCTAAGAAAAGATACTGCTTTTTAATCCCCTTACTTGGAATAAGAAAAAAGTTTGCGACATTATGTTAGCTCTTCCTTTTTTGTTTAAAACTTAAAGTAAAATCCAAACTTCTGGAAATGACCAGTAGAAGGAAAGTAGACCTAAATCATACTACTCAGGAAGTCTGAAACCAAGCATTGGCCCTCCTGGTACACTGACTATGTGACTGTAATCACTTAAGCTCCATGTGGCTGGGTATCCTTGCTGAACTAGGTTCTCACCAGCATATCTTGGAGTGCCAACATGTAATTATAATACCTCTTAGGGTTTTGTGAAAACTAAATGCATTTAAAAGTAAAGCATTTAGAACAATGCCTGGCATATAATGTATGTATATACAATATAAACGTTAGCTCTTACTATTGTTTTTGTTACAGGTCCTATGTGTAAACAGTCAGTATCTCTTCTGTGATGATAGAGTCAATGTGTTTAGGTGCTATCTCTTAGTGACAATATTCTATTCATAATTTTTTTGGTTAGGGCCCAGGATATCAGATATAGAGTCATAGTAGATATAAGCCACGAAAGCCATTAAAATATGGAAAACAAACTACTTAAAGACATATATCACTTTATGAAATGATAAATTATATAATTTTCCTGTAGAATCACGTGGTCAATTGTAACAGACCTTATTACAAATCACTCATACTATTTCACTGGTTACACATTGGAATGGACTATTATAGCAAGGTATAAAAACCCCCTCTCATTGAAAACATATATATATTAATCTGTCTACATGGGTGTTTCACTTGAGATTCCTCCCAGATTTATAGTTTTCTTAGGTGATAAAGGAACAAGCATGTTCATTCCTGCTAATTGGAATGAACTTAATTATCAACAATACTAAATACTCCTGTCTGAGATAAATTGCTTCATTCATTATTTTTTGACCGCCTACTACATGCTAGCTACCCTAGGTGACGGTTTTAGTCTTCACAGCTCTAAAGTTCTATGAGGAGACAAAGTAACCCAAATGTTATAAAACAGGATGTTGAATGAAGATAACAGGGATATTCCTAGGTGCTACTTAAGCATGGAAGTTTAAGTGTAGAAATATCTAGGCAGCCTCCTTGGAGAAGCAACATTTAAACTGAGTCCTACAGGACTGTTGAGCACTAGATAAGCAAAGGGCAATGCATTGCATACTAATCGTCTTCAAACACAGCTACTCAACTATTGCATACGCCACCTCTCTTGCATATTTCCCTTCTCCCTTTCAATGTCCAGTGTCCTCATTATGTCCCTAACTCTGAGTGTCCAGGCAAGACTCCATTCACACAAATCAAACCTTTTTATTACTCATAAAATTCCCATATGCTCTCAAAATAGTAAAATACATTTTAAATGTCAATTTATAAAGAGCAATACCAAAGCCCAGTGGGAAATGTAGCTCAAAGGCATCAACAAAAATAGAATTATAAGATTATCTCAACATTGAAAAAAATCAATCTTTAAAGCAACAAAGTAGGACTTTCACATCTATTGAGTTAAAAATTTTTAAAGGGAAAATTTGAAAAATCGGGGACACGAATTTCTGGTATTAGTATCCATTTTTTCCTTCTTTGAGGATAAAATCTGGCAGCATGTTCCAAGAGTCATAAAAATGCTCATAACCTTTGGCCCAATAACCACATTCCCAGGAATTTAAACTAATGAAATAATTTTTTTAAGACAAAAATATTATATGGACAAAAATGGTTATGGCAAGAATGTTAATATAATCCTGATTTTTAAAATATGAATGATTCAGCATTCAGAAAATGAGTAAATTATGATATATTATCTGGAAGGAAATATGAACCAATTTAAAGGTAAGAACATAAAGACTATAGAGATACCAAAAAAAGTCTACAAATAAAAGAAAAAGTATGTAATTATATAACCTGACAATGACGGCAATAGATTTACTAAATAAGTAAAAATACTTTTGATGTATCAGGTGAAATAATTATGGGTTTAATTATTGGTGACTTTTATAAATAAATGCCAGTTTTTAATTTCTTTTTACACATATACATGTATACATGTTTTGACATAAATGCATAAATATAGTCCTATAAACATACAATGGGAATTTTTTGTGCACTCTCATTTTTTTGTTTTACTTACCTTCCTAGTCAACATCTCCAAACCCCCATCACCATCTCACCAACTTATCCATGTTTCAAAAGCTACTATATTGTTTCATTTTTTCCCATATTCTTATAACACACAGACATGTGCAATTATGCATAGACATACAATTTCATATAAATATATGTGTATATGAATTGTTCTCATTTTCCACAAATATGTAATAAAAATATATCCATGTCTCTATATCTTCTGTTTCTCACTCATATCCCTCCAAGCTAACTTATATAGCTCTAATTAACCCCATTTATTTATTGTTTACTATGGCATGATGTGTATGTATCAAAATTTTTGAAATCAGTAACTCTATTTGCACATTAACTTTGTTTCCATCTTTACCCTTTATATAAACAATGTTGCAACTTTTATAAATATCAATTAAGAACCAGAGTTTTTATTCCTCTGAGAGAGATTCTCAGATGTGATATCTTTGGTCAAAAGTATGTTTTTAGTTTTAATAGATCTTGCCAGATTGCATTCCAAGCTATTGTAATAATTCACATCTCTACCAGCAATGTGCTACCTGCTTTTTAATTTTTTGGCAGTCTAAATTGATGTCTAAAGTGTTGTTCATTGTTACGTCAACATTCATTTCCTTATTTGTAAATTTGAGCATGTTTCCCTTTGTTGGCCATTTGGATTAGTTTTTCTGAGAATTCCTGTTTACTTTTTTTAACACATAGATTGAGATATAGCATACATATAGTAAAGTGCACAAATCTTATGTGTACAGCTGGACGAATTTTTGCATAAGCATATACCTTCCAGATCAAGATACAAAATATTAACAGCATTCCAGAATGATTCCATGTACCCCTTTTCCAACAATACACACTGCTACCTCACTCCATTCCCAAAATCACTGCTGTGACTTCTATCACCTCAGATTAATTTTGATCTTGAATTTCATGTAAATAGTTTATACAGAGCAAGCTCATTATTTTCTACATTTTTACTCAATGTTACATGTATGAGATTCAATTATATTGTAGGGGGTAGAAGTAGTTCCATCTTTTCAATGCTTTTTATATATGAATATTCTACAATTTATTTAAAAATTTACATCTTTTCACTTTGAGGCTATTATGAATAAAGCTGTTAAAAGACACATTATTTTATGTGTCTTTTGGTTGATATACACAGTCATTTCTGCTGGTTATATACTCTGATAAGAACTACTGGGCCATGGGTATACAGGTTTAGATACTGCAAAATAGTTTCCCGAAGAGGTTATACTAATTTACACTCTCACAAAGAAAACATATGACTTCCACTTGTCCCATATTCTAGTCCATATGTGGCACTGATTGGCAGTCTTTTTAATTTGGCCATTTGGGTGTAAGTAAAATGGGATCTCATTTGGTTTTAATTTGTGTTTCTTTGATGAGTAATGATGTTGAGCTTTATTCCATACCCTTGTTGGTTTTTATGAAGCTAGTTTTATGAAGTGCGTATTCAAATCATTTGTCCATTTTGGAAAGAGATTATTTGTCTTTTAATTAATGACTAGTAACCCTCTTTGTATATTCTGGATTCATGCCTTTGCTGGATGTATGTATTATGAATATCTTCTCCCAATGTGTGGCTTCCCTTTTCACTCTTTCATGGTGTATTTTGAAAAACAGAAGTTCTTAATTTTAATGAAGTTCAATTTCCCAATCTTTTATTTTATAGTTAGTGCTTTTCTTGCATCCTGTTTAAGAAAACTGCATGCCCCAAGATAATGAGGAAATTCTCCTGCTTTCTTCTAGAAGCTTTGTTATTTTGCCATTCATATTTAGAGCTTTGATCCACCCTGAACAGAATTTTTTGTTACGGGTCAAAGTTTATTTTTTCCATAGAGATATCTAATTATTACACCATCATTTATTGAAAAGACCATCCTTTTCCCCCTGAAATGCAGTGGAACCCTTGTAGTAAATCAGGTGATCATATAGGGGTAGAATTTTTCTTCATTCTGTAGTTTTTAACTTTCTATCCTTGGAGAAATACCACACCCTTTGTTACTGTAGCTTTTTAGTAAGTTTTGATATCTAGTAGTGCATAAGTTCTTAAACTTTGTTTTATTTCGTAAAAATTGCCTTGACTAGCTGGGGACAAATGACATTTTTAAAAATTGAAGTATAGTTAATTTACAATATTATATTACTTTGAGGTGTACAACAAAGTGATTCAATGTTTTTATAGATTATACTCCATATAACGTTATTATAAAACAATGGCTAAATTTCCCTGTGCTGCACAGTATATCCTTGTTGCTTATTTCTTTATACATAGTAGCTGGTATCCCATAATCTCATACACCTGTCTTACCCCTCCCAACTTCCCTCTCCCCATGGATAACCACTAGTTTGTTCACTATACCTGTGAGTCTGTTGCTGTTTGTTTACATACATTTGTTTCTTTTATTTTTTAAGTTACATGTGTAAGTGATAAAATAGAGTGTTTGTCTTTCTCTGCCTGACTTATTTCACCAAGCATAATCATCTCTAGGTCCCTCCACCTTGTTGCAAATGGCAGAATTTCATTTAATGTTTATGGCTGAGTAATATTCCATTTTCTCTGTGTGTGGTGTGTGTGTGTGTGTGTGTGTGTGTGTGTGTGTGTGTGTGTAATCTCACATCTTCTTTATCCATTCATCTTTTGATGGACACTTAGGTTTCTTCTGTATCTTCTGATAAATAATATCACAATGAAGATTGGGGTGCATGTATCTTTTGTAATTAGAGTTTTCATCTTCATCAGTGCCCAGGAGTGGCATTGCTAGATTATATGGTAGTTCTATTGATATTTTTAGTTTTTTGAGGAACCTCCATACTGTTTTCCATAGTGGCTGCACTAATCTACATTTGCACCAGTGGTGTACAAGGGTTCCCTTTTCTCCACATCCTGGGCAACATTTGTTATTTGTAGAACTTTATGATAGCCATTCTGGCAGATATGAGGTGGTATCTCATTGTGGTTTTGATTTGCATTTCTCTAACGATGTTGGACATCTTTTCATTTGCCTGTTAACCATCTGTACATCTTCTTTGGAAAATTTGCTATTCAGGTCTTCCGCCCAATTTTTAATCAGGTTGTTTCTTTTTTTTGAGAATGAATTCTATGAGCTATTTATATATTTTGGATATTAACCCTTTATCATCCATATCATTTGCAGATATTTTCTCCCATTCAGTAGGTTGTCTTTTTGCTTTGTTGATTGTTTCAGTTGTTGTGCAAAACCTTTTAAGTTTAATTAGGTCCCATTTCTTTATTTTTGCTTTTATTTATTTCTTTTACCTTGGAAGACAGATCAAAAAATATATATCTTGTTATGATGTATGTCAAAGAGTCTTCTGCCTATATTTTCTTCTTGGAGTTTTATGGCTTCAATTCTTAAATTTAGGTCTTTAATCTATTTTAAATTTATTTTTGCATATGATGTGAGGAGATGTTCTAATCTCATTGTTTTACAAGTAGCTGTAAAGTTTTCCCAGCACCAATTGTTGAAGAGACTGTCTTTTCTCCATCGTATATTTTTGCCTTGTTTGTCATAGATTAGTTGACCATGGCTGTGTGAGCTTATTTCTGGGCTCTCTATTTTGTTCCTTTAATCTGTGTGTCACTTTTTTTGCCAGCACCATATTGTTTTGATGACTATAACTTTGTAGTATATAATAGTCTGAAGTCAGGGAATGTGACACCTCCATCTTTGTTCTTTTTTCTCAAGATTTCTTTGGCATTTTGGGGTATTTAATAGGTCCATACAAATTTTAGGATTATTTGTTCTAAAAAAAAATGTTGTGGGTATTTTCACTGGGATTGGATTAAATCTGAAGATTGCTTTCGGTAGTATGGACATTTTAACAATATTAATTCTTCCAATCCAAGAAAATGAAACATCTTTCCATTTCTTTGTATCATTTTCAAATTCCATCATCATTGTTTTATAGTTTTCATAGGATCTGTCTTTCACCTCCTTAGTTAAGTTTATTCCTAGGTATTTTATTATTTTTGAAACAATTTTAAGCAGCATTGTTTTCTTGCTTTCTCTTACCAATAGTTCATTATTAGTGTACACAAAAGCAACATATTTCTGTATGTTTTATCCTGCAACTTTGCTGAGGTCATTTGTTCTAATAGTTTTTTCATGGAGACTTCACAGTTTTCTACATATAGTATCATGTGATCTGCAAATAGTGACAATTTTACTTCTTTCCTTCCAATTTGGATGCTTTTTATGTCTTTTTCTAGTCTGATTGCTAAGGCTAGGACTTCCAATACTATGTTAAATGGAAGTGGGAAGATCAGTGAGGAAATCCTTGTCTTATTCCTGATGTTAGAGGAAAAGCTTTCAGTTTTTCACCATTGAGCATCATGATAGCTGTGTTTGTCATAAAACGCCTTTATTATGTTGAGATAGGCTCCCTCTGTACCCACTTTGCTGAGAGTTTTTTGTGAATGGATGTTGAATTTTGTTAATTGCTTTTTCGGCATTTATTGAGATGATCATGTGATTTTTATCCTTCCTTTTGTTAATGTGGTGTATCACATTGATTGATTTGTGAATGTTGAACCATCCTTGAATCCCTGGAATAAATCACACTTGATCATGGTGTATGGTCCTTTTTATATATTGTTGAATTTGGTTTGGTAATGTTTTCTGAGGATTTTTGCATCTGTATTCATCATTGACCTGTAATATTCATTTTTTAAAATTTTAACATCTTTACTGGAGTATAATTGCTTTACAATGGTGTTGTAATATTCATTTTTTGTACTTTCTTTTTCTGGTTCAGGTATCAGGGTAATGGGGGACTTGAAGAATAAATTTGGGGGTTTCCAGTCCTCTTAAACTTTCTGGAATAGTTTGAGGATAAGTATTAACTCTTTTTTATATATTTGGTAGAATTCCCCTGTGAAGCTGACCAGTCCTGGACTTTTGTTTGCTGCAAATTTTTAAATTACAAATTCAGTTTCACTACTAGTGATCAGTCTGTTAAGATTGCCTACTTCTTCCTCATTCAGTCTTGGAAGTTTGCATGTTTCTAGAAATTTGTCCATTTAATCCAGGTTGTCCAATTTTTTGCCATTTAACTGTAGTATTCTCTTCTGAGTTTTTGTATTTCTGTGATATTGCTTGCTATTTCTACTCTTTCATTTATTTTGCTCATCTCTCTTTTCTTCTTGATTAACCTGGCTAAAGGTTTATTAATTTTATCTTTTCAAAAAACAGCCCTTGGTTTCATTGAACTTTTCCATTGGTTTTTTTTTTTTCTTTTTTGGGGGGAGGCCTCTATTTTATTTATTTCCTCACTGATCTTTATTATTTCCTTCCTTCTGCTGGCTTTGAGCTTTGTTTGTTCTTCTTTTTCTAATTCCTATAGATGGTAGGTTAGGTTGTTTATTTGAGATAGCTCTTGTTTCTTTAGGTTGGCCTGTATTGCTATAAACTTCTTTCCTTCTACTAACTTTGGGTTTTGTTTGTTCTTCTTTCTCTAGTTCCTTTAGGTGTAAGGTTAGGTTGTTTATTTGAGATTTTTCTTATTTCTTTAGGTTGGCCTGTATTGCTATAAACTTCCCTCTTAGAATTGGTTTTGCTGCATCCCATAGATTTTGGAAACTTGTGTTTCCATTTTCATTTGCCTTGAGGTATTTTCTGATTTCTTCTTTGATTTCATTGTTTAGATATTGGGTTTTTAGGAGCATGTTGTTTAGTCTCCACGTGTTTGCACTTTTCCCATTTTTCTTTAATTAATTTCTAGTTTCATACCATTGTGTTTGGAAAAAATAATTGATATAATTTCTGTCCTCTTAAACTTGTCAAGACTTGTTTTGTGGCCTAGAATGTGATCTATCCTGGAGTTCCATGCTTACTTGAAAAGAATGTGTATTTTGCTGTTTGGAGGTGGAATGTCCTGTAGGTGCCTGTTAAGTCCAACTGGCCTATTGTGTCACTTAAGACCACTGTTTTATTGTTGATTTTCTGTCTGGATGATCTGTCCATTGATGGAAGTTGAGTGTTAAAATCCCCTACTCTTATTGTGTTATTATCAATTCTCCCTTTATTTCTGTTAATATTTGATTTATGTATTTAGGTGCTCCTGTATTGAGTTGATATATGTTAATAAGTATAATATCTTCTTCTGGTATTTATCCCTTTATCATTATATAATGCCCTTCTTTGTCTTTTGTTAGTGATTTATCTTAAAGTCTATTTTGTCTCATGTCGGTATTGCTACTCTTACTTTCTTGTTGTTTCTGTTTGCATGAAATGTCTTTTTCCGTCCCCTCACTTTCAGTCAGTATGTGTCTTAGCTCTGAAAAAAAATCAGCTGATAGCCTTATGGGGGTTTTCTTGTAACTGACTCTGTTTTTCTTTTGCTGCCTTTAGACTCCTCTACTTATGTTTAACTTTAGCCATTTTAATTATATTTTTTGGTGTG
This sequence comes from Physeter macrocephalus, assembly GCF_002837175.3. Lineage (NCBI taxonomy): Eukaryota > Metazoa > Chordata > Mammalia > Artiodactyla > Physeteridae > Physeter > Physeter macrocephalus. The sequence continues at coordinate 30,652,714 of NC_041220.1, read as the reverse complement.
GGTCTGTTTGTGTTCATCTTGTTTGAGACCCTCTGTGCTTCCTGTACCTGGGTTTCTGTGTCCTTCTTCAGCTTTGGGAAGTTTTCAGCCATAATTTCATCAGGTAGATTTTTCAACCCTTTCTCTCTCTTCTCCTTCTGGGACAGATCTCTTAAACTGTTCTCATTCTTTTTTAATTTGTTTTCTTCTGTGGTTCTGATTGGGTGATTTTCATTATTCTGTCTTCCCGATCACTTATGCATTCTGCTGTATCACCTAGTCTGCTGTTAAGTCTTTCTAGTGTGTTTTTCATTTCAGTTATTGTATTCTTCAGTTCGGGAATAGACTATTTCTTTTTTTATATTTTCTAGTCTTGTTAAAATTCTCACTGTGTTCATTTATTCTTTTCCCTAATTCAGTTAGCATTCTTATTACTAATTCTTTACCTCGTAAATTGTTTCTGTTTCATTGGTTGTTTTTTCATGGTTTTCGCTTGTCTTTCAATTGAGACCAATTCCTTCATCTTCTCATTTTGCTTATCTATCTCTGTCTCTATAAAATTAGGTGAAATAATGATTTATTGCAGTCTTGAAGTAGTCTCCTTATGTGGGAGCATCCTTATACAGTTTGCATGTGCCCACTGGCTTTAGTGGGAGAGCTAAATTTGACATGAACACAAGTCACATCTTACCTCAATGTGTGCTGGCAGCTATCACCTTGGTAAGAAGTGGGGATGAAGAAGAAGGAGCTAGGGCAGGAGCCAGATGTGAGGCAGGGCTTCCCCTCTGCTCAGTGGCTGTCACCACCCTATGGGGATGGGTGTAGGTCTCAAGTAGCTAGAGCAGAAGCCCTGAGGGTCAGAACTATGCTGTCTTTTTTTGCTTTAAGTGTGAGCTCTCTCCATCCAAGCACCAGCACCCTTGCCCCAGAGGGGAACAGTGCTGGAGTAAAAGGCGCCTGTATGGGCTCTTGGAATGTGATGGGAGGCAGGCTTCAGCAGTTTGTCTAGAGACAGACTGTGATATTTTCTGATGCACTGCCTGTGCAAGTGCTGGTAATGGTTGCCCCCGCCCTGCTCAGATGCCTCTGTGTCTCACAGCTGAGATCTTTCCTCAGTCATGGCAGCCCTTGCTCCAGTGTGGAGCTGCAATGTGAAGAAAAAGGGGCTGGAGTGTTCACTCGGCTCAGGCTGGGACACACACCAGGGCACTTGTGGAAAACCAGTCAACCACCCTCAGAGTTTCATTACGCCCTCTCCATCCTGCCTCAGGAGCAAGCAAGGGCACACGCACTCCTCCTGAATGGAGCCCAGTCTTCCAACAGCCCCTCTGTTAGTCTCAACAGCCTTCCAGCCAGCCAAGGGGGCTCATCTTTCCTATATTGGACCCCAGGATTGGGGTGCCCAATATGTCTCTCAAACTGCTCACTCCCCAGCAAAGATCTCTGCCCATGTAATCTCCATTTATCTCTGAGTTCTATCCCTGAGGCACAGGCCCCAACCTGATCAATTCTCTTCACTTCCTACCCAATTCCATGTGGATCTTTCTTACAACCTTGGTTGTACAGGAATCCTTCTGCCAGTCTCCAGTTTTCAGTGAGAATTGTTCCACATGTAGATATATTTTTGACATGTTTGTGGGGATAGGTGAGTTCTGCATCCTCCACCTCTGCCATCTTGATCTCCTCCAACAATAGACATTAAAGACATAAGCCTTCCATTCCATGAAAATGCTATATTATTCCAGTTATTTAGATCGTCCTTAGTTTCTTTAAAAATATTTTTTAGTTTCCAGTGTAGAACTCTTGTACATATTTAACAATGCTAACTTATTCCTAGAAATTTGTATGATTTTTGATACTAAATGTTTATTATTTATTTCTAGAATATATAAGAAATAAAAATATGTTTATATTTATTTTATAATAAATAAATACTTTTATATTGTATCCAAAGACCTTGCTAAATTCAAATATTAACTATGACAGTTTGTATTTGCAAACGAAGGAACTAACAAAGGATTAATCTCCAAACTTTACAAGCAGCTCATGCAGCTCAGTATCAAAAAAACAAACAACTCAATCCAAAAATGGGCAGAAGACCTAAACAGAAATTTCTCCAAATAAGATATACAGATTGATAGAAAACATATGAAAGGATGATCAACATCACTAATCATTAGAGAAATTCAAATCAAAACTACAATGAGGTATCACCTCACACCAGTCAGAATGGCCATCATCAAAAACTCTACAAACAATAAATGCTGGAGAGGGTGTGGAGAAAAGGGATGCAGCTCTATTTACAATAGCCAGGACATGGAAGCAACCTAAGTGTCCATTGACAGATGAATGGATAAAGAACATGTGGCACATATATACAATGGAATATTATTCAGCCATAAAAACAAACGAAACTGAGTTATTTGTAGTGAGGTGGGTGGACCTAGAGTCTGTCATACAGAGTGAAGTAAGTCAGAAAGAGAAAAACAAATACCATATGCTAACACATATGTATGGGATCCATATAAAGGAATAACGATGCAGATGTAGAGAATGAGCTTGAGGACATGGGGAGTGGGGAAGGGTAAATTGGGATGAAGTGAGAGAGTGGCATGGACATATACACACTACCAAATGTAAAATAGATAGCTAGTGGGAAGCAGCTGCATAGCACAGGGAGATCAGCTCGGTGCTTTGTGAGCACCTAGAGAGGTGGGATAAGGAGGGTGGGAGGGAGACTCAAGAGGGAGGAGATATGGGGATATATGTATATGTATAGCTGATTCACTTTGTTATAAAGCAGAAAGTAACATACCATTGTAAAGCAATTATACTCCAATAAACATGTTAAATAAATAAATAAGGCAATTTGTAGATTTTTTTGGATTTTCTACATATATATTCATTTCATCTTAAGAAAAAAACATTTTTACTTCTTTTTTTCTAGTATTTGCACTTCAATTTCTTTCTCTTGCTCTTTTGTCCTGGATATGACCTCCAGAATAATGTTGAGTAGAAATGGTGATAGTGGAAATCCTTTCTTCTTCCCAAACTCAAGAAGAGGGGGGAAACATTCAATATTTTATACTAATTATGGGCTTTGCTGTATATTTTTTATATATGCTCTTTATCAGGTCAAGGATGCTCCTTTGTACTCTCAGTTTCCTGTGAGTACAGTTTCCTGTGAGTTCTTCTTATGAATACGGGTTGAATTTTATCAAATGCTTTCCTATATGTATTGAGATGACATTTTTTTCTCATTCTGTTAATGTTATAAATTAAATTGATTTTTTTACTGTTTGATTTTTTAATGTTCAACTGACCTTGCATTCCTTGGATAAACCTTACTCAGTCATGATTTATTATCCTTTTCACCTTTACTGGATTCAGTTTGCTAATCTTATGTTTAAGAATTCACATCTATTTTAATACGAGATACAAGCCTCTAATTTTACCTCCTTTTAACTTTATTTTCAGGTTTTGGTGTTGCGATTATGTTAGTCTCTTAAAACGAGAAGTATATTCTCTTTCTGGAGTCTCTGAAAAAGTTTGTTAGGTTGATTTTTTTTTCGTTAAATGTTTGGGAGAATTTGCCAGTGAGGACATCTCTTCCTGGAGTTTTCTTTGTGGGAAGGATTCAGTTTCTTTTAACAGATAAAAAACTTTGATATGGTTCAATTACTTCTTATGTCAGTTTTGACGAATTACATTTTTCAAGATATTTTTCTATTTCAAGTTTTAAACTTAGTGTTGTGCAAAATAAGCTTTATTATATTTTTAATTTAATTTCATATATCATAAATATGTGATGACAAAAATTTTATATTTAGTAATAATTGTTTTATTTCTCTTTTATTTCTTGATCAATCTTTCTAGGTGTTAGTAAAATTTTATTGAAATATTCAAATATGCAACTTGTCTTCACCAGGGTTCTCCATAAATGCAGAACCAATAAGGGATGTAAATAAAGAGATTTATTATAAAGAATTGGCTTACAGGATTACAGAGGCTGAGGCATCCCAAGAAGAACCACTCCTGGTACCAAAATCTAGTCAGGGTTCTGCAGAGAAACAAAACCAATAGGAAATGGCTCACATGATTATGGAAGCAGATAAGTCCCAATATCTGCAGTCAGCAATCTGGAGACCAAGGAGAACTGACGATCTCTTTCCAGTCTGAGTCCAAAAGCCTGAGAAGCAAGAGAACTGATGATATTAGTTCCTGCCTGAGTCCAAGTGTAAAGGCAGGATGTCCCAGCTTGAAGACTGTCAGAGAGAGAAAGAATACTGTATTATTCAGCCTTTGTGTTCTATTAAGGCCTTTACAAAATTAAAGGCTCACCCACTTCGGGAAGACAATCTGCTATATTTAGTCTACTGATTCAAATGCTAATCTCATCCAAAAACATCCCTCACAGACACACCCAGAATAATGTTTACCCAAATATCTGCGCACCCTGTGGTCCATTCCAGTTGATACATTAATCATCATACAACTTTCGGCTTTGTCAATATTCTTGACTGTACCTTTGCTTTCCACTTCTTTTTCTTTTTCTATTCACATATGCTTCTTCTCACTTCTTTTGTGTTTAATTTGCAGTTCTTTTTCTATCCCCCTGAAATAAAAGCTTTGATCATAGATTGTCACCCTTTCTTCTTCTAGTATATGCATTTAAAGCTAAAATTTTCCCTTTAAATACTGCTTTATCTGTGCTGTATATGTTTCAATATGTTATATTTTCATTATTATTCAGTTCAAAATATCATTTCAACTGGGTTTTCCCATTTGGCTCCATGAGTTATACTGAAAAGTACTGCTTTGAAATTTCCAATTTTGGGAGATTTTCTAGCTATATTTCTTCTATTGATTTATAGCTTACTTCCAATATGACAAGAGAACATAGTCTGTTATGTTTTCAATCCTTTGATATTTCTTAAGAATTTTTTTATAGCTCAGCATACACTATCTTTTGTTCAATGTTCCATGACCACTTGAAAAGTTCGTGTATTCTTTCTATGTCAGTTATGTCAAGGTGGTTATGTCAGGTTGATTATGGCAGGTTGGTTGTTCAAATTTTATATATCTTTATTAATTTTTTCTGCTTGTCTTATCTTAAACTCTGATTGTGAATTTGTTTCTTCTTCCATTTCCTGCCAATTTTTGATGAATACAACTTAAAACTATGTTACTATCTGCACACAATTTTAGAATTATATTTTCTTCTTTTATTATGAAATATGCATTTTGCCTTAAAGTCTAAATTTTCTGATATGGATATAGTCACCCTAGGTTCTGTGAGTTAGTATGTCATGTTATATATTTCTCTATTCTTTCAACTTCCTCCTACCTATGTTCTTATATTTTAAGTTTGTCTCTTGTAAATAGGATACAGCTGAGTCTTGTTTTCTTAAATACAGTCTAATAATCTTTGTCTTCTCATTGGAGTTTTTTGACCATTTACATTTCATGTAATTTTTCTTATTGTTAATTTAAGTCTGTTATTTTCCTATTTGTTTTCTATTTATTCTATTTATCCCACCTGTTTTTCTTTCCTTTCTTTCTCTTTTCCTGCCTTGTTTTGTATTAATCAAGTACTTTAAGAAATTCTATTTTTATCTACTTTACCTAACTTCAGTATTGTAGTTAGAACATTTTATATTTTTTCTTTTAATAGTTACCCTAGAGTTAAAATATGGATGCTTAACTTATAGTCTTACTTAAATTGATACTTTTAGCATTTCCCAAATTGTACAAGAACACTGAAGACATGTAACAACATTTAACCCTCCCATCTTTTGTGCTATTATTGTGATATTTCTAGATGAGCTATTAACACAAGACATTATTACTTTGGTCTTAAACAGTTAATATTCTTTTATATTCATCAACACATTTACCTTTCTAGTGCTCTTCATCTGTCTTTCAGTTCTTTGCTGCCATCTGGGATTACCTTAAGATATATTCTGTTTTCTTCTATGAGATTGCTTTTACTCAACTTAATTGACTTCATTTACTATTTTTTAATGTATACCAGCAACAAATTTCCTCAGCATTTTTTGTCTCAGAACATTTTAATTTTACTTCTTTTTTTTAAATTGAGGTATAAGTGAAATATATATTATATTAGTTTCAGGTGTCAATGTAATTATTCAATATTTGTATATATTACAAAGTAATTACTACAGTAAATCTAGTTACCACCCATAATCACCCATACGTACGAGATTTTTCTTGTGATGACAACATTTAAAATTTACTCTCTTAGCAACTTTCATACATACAAAATAGGATTTTTAACTCTAGTTTTCATGCTGTACATTAAGTCACCATGACTTATTATTTTGTACCTGAAAGTTTGTACCTTTTAACCACCTTAACCCATTTTGACCACACCCATTTTGAGCCACCAATCTGTCCGTTGTATCTATGAGTTTCGTTTGTTTGTCTGTTTGTTTTTAGATTCCACATATAAGTGAGATCTTACAGTGTTTGTCCTTCTCTGTCTGACTTTCTGACTTATTTCTCTTAGCGTAATGCCCTCAAGGTCCATTTATGTCATCACAAATGGCAAGATTTCCTTCTTTTTATGGCTGAATAATATTCCAGTGTAATATAAATACCACAACTTCTTTATTCATTCATCCAGCAATAGATACTTAGTTTGCTTCTATGTCTTGGCTATTATAAATAATGCTGTAATGGGGGTGAAGATATCTTTTTGATCTGGTATTTTTGTTTCTTTTGGATATATTCCCAGAAGTGGAATTTCTGGATCATATGATAATTCTATTTTTAACTTTGTGAGGCACCTCCATACTGTTCTCCATTGTGGCTATATCAATTTACATTTGCACCAACAATGTACAAGTGTTCCCTTTTCTCCACACCCTCTCCAACACTTGTTATTTCTTCTCTTTTTAAAAATATTCATTCTAACAGGTGTGAGATGGAATCTCATTCTGATTTTGATTTGCATTCCCCTGATGATTAATGATATTGAGCACCCTTTCATGTACCTGTTGGCCTCTGTATGTCTTCTTTAGAAAGATGTCTATTTAGATCCTCTGCCCATTTTTAAATTTAATTTTTTGGGTTTTTGCTATTAAATTGTTTGAGTTCTTTATATACTTTGGGTATACTTTATCAGATATATGATTTGCAAACATTTTCTCCCATTCCATAGGTTGCCTTTTCATATTGTTGATGGTTTCCTTTGCTGTGCCCAAGCTTTTTAGTTTGATATAGTCCCACTTGTTTGTTTTTACTTTCGATGCCTTTGCCTTTGTTGTCAAGTCCAAAAAAATCACCACTAAGACCAAAATCAAGGAGCTTCCAGCCTATGTTTTCTTCTAGTTGTATTGTTTCAGGTCTTAAGCTCAAGTCTTTAATACATTTTGAGCTAATTTTTGTTTATAGTGTAGGATAGTATTCCAGTTTTATTCCCTTGCATATGGCTGTCCAGTTTACCCAGCACAATTAATTGAAGACACTGTCCTTTCCTCACTGTACAGTAATTCCTCCCTTATCTGCAGGGAATACAGTTTAAGATCCCCAGTGGATACCTGAAACCATGGATAGTACCAAACCCTGTACCGGCATACCTCAGAGATATTACAGGTTCATTACCACACCACTACAATAAAGTGAATATCACAATAAAGAGAGTCACACATGTTTTTTGGTTCCCCAGTGCATACAGAAGTTATGTTTACACTATACTGTAGTCTCTTAGGTATGCAATAGTATTAAGTCTAAAAAAACACTATATATTTACCTTAATTAAAAAATACTTTATTGCTAAAAAATGCTAACCATCATCTGACTACACAGGGTTGCCACAAACCTTCAATTTGTAAAAAACGCAGTATCCACAAAGCACAATAAAATGAGGTATGTCTGTATACACCATGTTTTTTCCTATATATGCATATCTATAATAAAGTTTAATTTATAAGTTAGGCACAGTAAGAGAATATTCAAATTGCAAGCATCACTACTCTTGCACTTTGAGGTTACTATTAAGTAAAATAAGGACTACTTGAGCACAAGCACTGCATTACCACCACAGTAGATCTTACAAACAATATGGCTACTAAGTGACTAACAGGCAGGTAGCATATACACTGTTGATACGCTGGACAAAGGGATAACTCAGATCCTAGGCGGGATGGTGCAAGATTTCATTATGCTACTCAGAACGATGTGCAATTTAAAACTTACGAATTTTTGGTTTCTGGAATTTTCTGTTTAATATTTTCACACCATGGTTGATGGTGGATAACTAAAACCTGGGAAAGCAAAACTGCAAATAAAGGGTGACTGTGGTATATTCTTGGCTCTTTTGTTGTAAATTAATTGACCATATATGTGTGGGTCTATTTCTGGTCTCTCTATTCTGTTCCACTGATCTATGTCTGCTTTTATGCCAGTATCATTCTGTTTTGATTACTGTAGCTTTGTAATATACTTTGCCTCCAGCTTTCTCCTTTCTCAATATTGCTTTGGCTATTCCTGGTCTTTTGTGGTTCCATATGAATTTTAGGATTGTTTGTTCTATTTCTGTGAAAGATGCCATTGGAATTTTGATAGGGATTGCATTGAATCTGTAGATTGGGTAATATGGACGTTTTAACAATGTTAACTTCTGTTTGTTATTAGTATATAGAACAGATTTAGATTTATAGATTTTTACATTGATTTGTATCCTGAAATTTTGCTGAATTTATTTATTGGTTCTAACAGGTTTTTCATCGAGTCTTTAGAGTTTTCTGTACATTATATGTCATCAGCAAATAGTGACAGTTTTGCTTCTTCCTTTCTGATTTGGATGAATTTTATTTCTCTTCTTGCTAAATTTCTCTGGCTAGGATTTTCAATACTATGTTGAATAAAGATGATGAGAGGAAGCATCCTTGTCTTGTTGCTGATCTTGGAGGAAAAGCTTTCAGCTTTTCACCACTCAGTATGTACTTCATTTTTGAAGGGTGTTTTAACAGAATATGGAATTCCCAATGGGAAATTTTTTCTTTTAGCACTTAAAAAAATGTCATTTTATTGTTTTGTGATTTCTATAATACTGTTGAAAACTTGGCCTTCAGTTTTGTTTTTCCTCTTTTAAAAGCAATTTATACCTGCCCAACTGACTTTATGATTGTCTTCCCATTCCTTTAGTTTTTTTAGTGGTTTGAATATGATGTTCCTAGTTGTGACTTTCTTAGCTTCACTAAGCTCCTTTAACCTGTACGTTGGTGTCTTTCATCAATTCTTTAAAAAATTATTCACCATTAGCTGTCAAATATTGTTCTGTCCAATGCTCTTCCCTCTTTCCCTCTGAGACTATAATTACATGAATACTAGGTCATTTGAATGGATTCCACATGTCTGTTACACTCTAGTCTCTTTCTTTCCATGTTATTTTCCCATAATTCTTTTGGCCTATCTCTTGAGTTTAACTGGGTCCAGCCTATGACTAATCCAATCCAACAAGTTCTTAATTTCAAGTATTGTATTTCTTAGTTCTAGAATGTCCACTTAATTTTTTTTGTAATCTTTAATTCTCTGTTAAAATTTCTACCTTTTTATCTTTTCTCTATATTTTGTAACATACTCAAAACAGTTTTAAGTCCTTATCTAACTCCAGCATCTGAATCGTCTGTAGGTTGGCCTCTATTTACTGTTTCCTCTCTTAATTATGTCTCATTTTCCTGCCCCTTTGCATGTCTAGATTTTTTTTAGGGTAGTTATTATTTTATTGGTTACTTTTTAACCTTTAATTCATTTGAGATATAATTATGTATAAGTTGACAAGAAAGATCCAATTCACCTTCCCCAGACTATAGCCATTGTCCTTCATTAAATAATCCATTTATTTCTCATCAATGTAAGCTATCACTTTTGTTATATAATAAATCTTCATATATAATATAACATATCTGGATTCTATTTTCAGATCTATTTGTCTATGCATATACCAACACAATATTGCTTTGATTACACTGTCTTTATAGTATGTTCTTGTGTTTGATAAGTCAAATCCACTATTGCTATTTTTCTTATTTGTATTTTTGTTGACAAATCCTAGATATTTATTTTTCTAGAAACATTTTAAGATCTTCTTATCTAATTCCCAATCCTTATTAATCACCTGTTTTATAGTGTATTTATTGAAATAATATAATAAATAAATTAAACTTATTCACATCTAGATATAATACTGTTACACATTTCATTCATTTTACTATTTATTTTACATTGTTCTTCATTATTTTTTGTATTTATCTATTACTTGTTCTTTCCATTTTCCCCCTTGTTAACTTCAAAATTCTGCCAGATTATTCTATCATATTAATGATGAATTTTCCCTGTGTTCATTATCAGATCTATATTTCTCTAATATTATTCAAAAATAAGATAACCACCATTTCTTATCAAATTTAATTTCCCCTGTACTTCTTCTCCACATTGTTAAGCTGAGATTCTTTTTTTAACTTCCAGTTTTGCTGAGATAATTGAGTAGTTTTAGTTCTAGATTATTACTTAGATTTACTTTGCAGAATTCCAGCTAGTGGATCCACTTAGATATCCATAATGTATACATAACAGTGTTTTATGCTCACCACTGTTTAATTTCCTCTTCATCTTCCCCTACTTCAATGTCTCTCTTCAATTTTTTACTTTTTTTCAGAATCCTTATATGTGATGTATATGTGTAAAGTTTTATGCTTTACTGGACATCTTCAAAGTTTTTCTTCCTCCTTAGCCATGAATGATATTTGGGTTGGACAAAGGACTCTTGAGTTACAACTCTTTCCTTACTTCAGTCTATGAATATTAACATTTTCTGCCTTCTGGTGTTGCAGATAGATGATTAATGATACTCTAATTCATTTTCATTTGTAAAAAAATTTTTCTTTCATTTGAAAATCTGTAACATATTATCTTAATGCTTAGGTTTCAATAATTTTATAAAGATTTGCCTATATGTGTGTCTTTTTTCCTCAATATGGCATTCAAATCTTCAACTTAGAGGAAAAAAAAATTTTTTTTTTGGCCATGCTGCACAGCTTATGGTATCTTAGTTCCTTGAGCAGGGATTGAACCCAGGCCCTCAGCAGAAAGCACAGAGTCCTAACCACTGGCCTGCCAGGGAATTCCCAAAAATTCTTGTATTATTTGTTCAATTATTGCTTCTATCTGTTGCATATCCTTCTAAAATGCCTATTTTTAAAAAAAATACTTTATCGGCATATAGTTGATTTACAATGTTTTGTTACTTTCATGTGTACAGCAAAGTGAATCAGTTATACATATAACCACACTTGTTTGGTTTTTTTTAGATTATTTTCCCATATAGGCCATTACAGAGTCTTGAGTAGAGTTCCTGTGCTATATACAGCAGGTCTTATTAGTTATTTATTTTATATATAGTATTGTGTATATGTCAATCCCAATCTCCCAAATTATCCCTACCCCTCCCCTTATCCCATGGTAACCATAAGTTTGTTTTCTACATCTGTAACTCTACTCTGTTTTGTAAATAAGTTCATTAGCACCTTTTCTTTTAGATTGCACATATAAGCGATATCATATGATATTTGTCTTTCTGTGTTTGGCTTACTTCACTCAGTATGACAATCTCTAGGTCCATCTGTGTTGCTATAAATGGCATTATTTTGTTCTTTTTACAGCTGAGTAATATTCCATTGTATATGTGTACCACATCTTCTTTATCCATTCCTCTGTTGATGGACATTTAGGTTGCTTCCATGTCCTGGCTGTTGTAAATAGTGCTGCAGTGAACATTGGGGTGCATATGTCTTTTCAAATTATGGTTTTCTCTGAGTATATGCCCAGGAATGGGATTGCTGGGTCATATAATAGTTCTATTTTTAGTTTTTTAAGGAACCTCCATACTTTTCTCCATAGTGGCTGTACCATTTACATTCCCACCAACAGTGTAGGAGGGTTCCCTTTTCTCTGCTTTTTATGATAGGTGTTCTGAATCCATTATACAAGATTTCTTTCCTTTTCCTTTTGATTTCCAACTCTTTATATTTTCACTGTATGTTTTGAAATATTCCTTCCAACTGGCCTTCAAAGCCATTAATTTGCATCTGAACAGTGACCATCCTCTCCTTCATATTATCTACTCATTTGTAGATGCCCTTTATCTGAGTGAGGAAATTACATATTATTTGTTGAGAGAGTTATCATGAATGGGGATTAAACTTTGCCAACTTTTTTCCTCTATTAATGTAATCATGTGGCTTATTGTGTTTAGTATATTAATATTGGAAAATATAGTTGTTGATTTTTAAATATTAAAGCAACTTTGCATTCCTGGGAATAAAGGTATTTGATAATGATATATTATCCTTTTTCTATATTTTTTGAGTCATTTGCTAATGTATTTTTAAGGATTTTTATACTTATGTTCATGAGGGATATTGGTCTGTAGCTTTTTTTTTTCCTTGTAATGTCTCATCAACTTTTGGTATCGTAATAACGCTGGACTCATAAAACAAGTTGGGAAGTGTTCCTGCCTCTCTATTTTCTGAAAGAGTTTGTATAGCATTGGTATTATTTCTTCTTTAAGGATTTGACAAACTTAAGCATTGAAACCACCTATACCTGGATTTGGCGGAGTACAAGTAGTGGGCATAATTCAATTAGAGTGACTTCAATTTCTTTAATAAGTATAGGGAATTCAGGTTATCTATTTTGCTTAGACTAAAGTTCATAATCATAATCTCTTATTACCCTTTTAATGATTGTAGAATCTGCAGTAATTTCCGCTCTTTCATTCCAGATGTTGGTAATTTGTGTTTTGTCTCTTTTCTACTTGATTCATCTAGAGTTTATCAGTTTTGCTGATCTTCTCAAAGACCTAGCTGTTGGCTTTACTTTTTTTATTTGTTTGTTCATTTTATATTTCACTAATTTCTGTTTTGTTCATTTTTTTAAAATCTCTTTTCTCTTTCTGCTCTAGTTTGAATTGTTTCTATCACATATATTTTCTTCTACAGAATTTACACTGCTATTAATCCCAAGCAGTAAATTTTCCATTTCGTATATTGTATTTTCCACTTTTAGAAGTACCATTTGCCATTTTTATATCTTCTATTTCTCTTCTTATTATATTCATGCTTTCCTTTAAATTCTACAGCTGTTTTAAAGTTTGTGTCTTATAGTTCCACCATCCCTGTCATTTTCAAAGCTTTTTCCTCTGTGTTTTTGCCTCATCACATCTAGCAATTTTGTTGGATACTGAATGTTATGAAATTTACATTATTAAATACTGGATTATGTTTTCTTCCTTTAAAGAGTGCTAGACTTCATTCTGGATTTGCAGTTAAATTACTAATTTATTGGCATACTTAGTCCTCCAAAAGATTATTTATAACATTCTTAGGATGGATCTAGAGTAGCTTTTATGCTGGAGATACATTTGTTCTAATATTAAGGCATGACTTTTCTAGGATTTCACTGAATGCCTTGAGAATTCAACAGGACACTCCAGTCTGGCTAGTCAGAACTCACATGTTTTCCAAATGTGTGAGTTCTCAACAGAGTCAAGGGGACTCTTATGCAAATTTCTGGAGCTCTTCTCTGCATGGTTCTCTCTTCTCTGGTACTCAGCCCCCAAATTTTTTGCTGCCTTGACCTCTTCAAATTCTGATCTCTGTCTCCTCAACTCAGTGAAATTACTGTGTTCTGCTTTGAAGGACTTGCTTGTATGGTGATCTGAAAAATGTCTGAAGGCAGCAAATCAATGTGATTGTAGGGCTCACCAATTTTGTTTGCTTTCTCCCTGGAATCACTATTTGCCATAGCCTGTTGCCCACAATCAGAAAACTTTGTTCATCTATTTTATTCTGTTTTCTGGTTGTTTACTATGAGAGGATAAATTTTTTTAATATATATGTATTTATTTTATTCATTTTATTTTGGCTGCATTGGATCTTCGTTGTGGTGTGCAGGCTTCTCATCGCAGTGGCTTCTCTTGTTGTGGAGCACGGTCTCTAGGCACACAGTAGTTGTGGCACGTGGGCTCAGTAGTTGTGACGCACGGGCTTAGTTGCTCCACGGCCTGTGGGATCTTCCCAGACCAGGGCTCAAACTCGTGTCCACTGCATTGGCAGGCAGATTCTTAACCATTGAGCCACCAGGGAAGCCCCTATGAGAGGGTAAATTAATCCTAGTTACTATATTATCACTGCAACAGATATCCTATCTGCTGATTTACTTAGTTTGAAATTTATATTTTTGGTTTATGTACTGCATTTAGATCTCTTTTTGAACAAATATACAATTAAAGCTCAACTTTAATTTCTTCAAGAATGTTTATTATTTTTTTGTTCATGTTGTCATCTGCCTATTTCATTTGTTCTACCTGGTTATGTGGCGATCTTTCTTGAAATTTTGATCATCTGCCAGAGTTCAGTAGGTATTCTGTGAGAGTTGTTCCACATATAGATGCATTTTCTATGTGTTTGTGGGGGGAGGTGAGCTCCACATCATTCTATTCTGCCATCTTGATTGGAGCACACATCTGCTTGTTTCAGGAGGTCTAATTCACTGGGGACATGATCTGTTTTTCATGTATCTCTTCTTAGGTTTTTGGATCCACTAAAATATTATTATTGTTATTATTATTATTTTGCATATTTGGGTTCTTGCTGTTGACTGCTCACTGGGGCTCATGGTTGTTGGATTACTCTAAGAGACAACATGTCCCCCAAAGTGTTGAGAGTACAAGTGTCCCTTATCATGGGCTATAGACCCCTATTAGGAAACCAGTGGGAGCCTCCCTTTCTCTCACTCCCACAAGTTCAGGGCTGGGGACTCAGTCAATTCTCCATTGGAAGCCAGGGAAACCAGTCACATTCATGAAATATAGCCAAGATTACCTTCCTCCTATAACCTTGATCCACAATGCTTATCAATCCAGCAATATCCCAGTGTCTCTCATGTTACAATCCTTTTTCCATTGTCCCCATGTAGATCTCCATGGGCTCACTGAGCTCACTGAGAAAGAAGCCCCTCACGAGTATTCTCTGCTAATGTTCCCACAAGACCAAAGGCTTCATTAAACCCAGTAGAGGTTTAACTGAAAAGATGGAGCTGAATCAAAATTGGACAAGGAGGAAAAGGTGACAATGTGCCTATTTCCATTTCCTTGAATCCCCTCTCAATAGTATTTTTCACTTTTAAGACATTGTTTTTGTCCTTCCCACGGCTCCTCCCTTAGTACTCTTGTCAAAGAGAAAAGTTAAGGTGATAAAATAATCCATGTTGCTGGTTAGTTTATTCCTCCAATGAAAGATATTTGCCTTTCAACCATGAACTTTCATAAACAGTAACTTAATCTGAAGGCAAGTACCTGTTTGCAGGACTTTTGAATATCATGACAAGCTAGGCAGGAAGACGTTTTCTGTGTGGTTCCAATTATAATCAAACTGGAAATGAAACTGCTGCATTGTAGGATATGAACACATTCAGCTTCACTAAATACTTTACCCCTAGCCGTATAAACTGTTATTACCCTACACTCTCTCCAATTCTTGAGATATTTAGTTGTGGAAGTCTGATGGTACAAAATAGTAATTCATTACGGCTTTAATTTTCATTATAATTTGCCATGTGGATTACCTCTTCTATGAATTTATTATTCATATTATTTATATCACTAGATATTTTTTCTTACCTATTGGCAGATGACCTTGGAATATTCTGGATATAATCCTGTGCTAAAATTTTGTAAATATCTTCTCCAAATTTGTGGGTTATCTTTTGGATTGGAGTTTTTAATGTTAAGTTGTCATATTTATCAATATTTCCATTATAGTTAGTACCTTTTGTTTTTGTTTTATTGTGTTCTTATTTAAGAAGTCTTTTCCTACCCTAAGATCATGAAGTTATTGTTTGGTTTTCTTGTTTTTGGCTTGCTCTTCATATTTAAGATACCTCTATCTGGAATTTATTTTTGTATGGTGTGAGATAGGGATATAATCCAGGTATATAATTATTTTCTCCTTAAGTGGAACCAATGTTTACAGCTCCATTTATTAAATCCTTTCCTCACTGATTGCCTAATGATTTATACCAAATTCCCCAACATGTATCTATTTCTGTGCTCTTGTCTGTTTGTCCATCCTTGAGTTGACCTCAGAGATGAATGTTTTGTAGTTAAGGGAACACTGGAATTTTTGAGAAGCTTGGTGGTGACTGTTCTCTACCATAGCACTGAGCTCCAGAATGGCAGAAGCCTGTGGGAAACTCCTAACCATCAGAGTCAAGGTGTATGGAATTAACGTCATGGCATCAAGACCAAAGAGATATTTAGTGTGCTGAGTACACAGAGATCTCTGGTGATGGTGATGTCTGCAGAGTTGAGATATAAGAACAGCTGACTAAGGTTTCGTTTGGTTTGTGTATATACAGAAATTGAAATCTGGTGAGCAGAAGGTTGATGTCAGTACTATAGTGGAAAATCACCACTTTCCACCTAGTTTCCCACTTTACATCTATAATGTTGTTTGAAGGAGATGTTAGATCCCTTTGAAGAATGACACACCAATGCCACTCAGGTATATATAGTAAATATTCCTTCTTTCTTGCTCCAAAGAAACTTGAAGTCATTTCCAAGGATGAAGACCACTGGGGAATAAATAATACCCAGACTTTCCCAGAAGAATCAGAATAGCATTTCACTCCTCCAATTTGAATGAGAACTTATGGAAGCCAGGTAACCAATGCAGTTATAGGCCAGGATCATCTGATAGTGGGTCCAATAGGTCCTTGAGCCTACCCTTTGGTAATTTCCACAGGTTCTAAATATTTAATACATACAAAGCTGCTCACATTGGTGGAGTGAGAGATATTATGGCGGCAGTCCCTGAAATTTGCATCCCCCGGCTAACGTAAATAAACAGAAATAATCAAAGTCAGTAAATCAGACAAAAGGCCTCCTCTCAGGAAGAATTTCAGAGATATCCATCACCATCAAAGAACTGAATGATGCATTGGCAGTGCGTCGTCTCTCTATCACCTCATCTAGACCCTCGCAAACACCAGATGGATCCTGGCAGATGAGGGTGAACCCCTGCAACCTTAACAAGATGGTGGCCCCAATCACAGTTTCTTTACTGACACAGATCATCATAGCTTCTGGAATTTAGTAAAGCGATATTTAACAAGATTTCCCTAAGTATGGAGGATCAGAAGCTGTTTACCTTTCCTTTGCAAGGACGGCAGTTTATCTTCACTGTCCTGCCTTAGAGCTAGTTAACTCCCATGCTTTCTATCATTATTTTATCACCTAATTTGGATTAGATAAGAGAAACATTTATGCACATGTATATTTCTATGTATATGGTTTTTTCTTTGAAATTACTGACCATAAAATATATTTGATAACAATGATTTCCCATTTCATTTCCTAAGTTTCCATATTTCTATACATGGATAGATTCATCATATCTAGAACTTTGTAGTAAATTGGTCAGACCTTCCCTTTTTTCCTCCCTCTGCAGATGTTAAACACATGGATTTCAGATGTGAATTTTCCTTTGACGTACAATAATCTGCAGACATTATGATTGGAGCAGAAACTTCTCCATGTTTCCATTTCGTAGAGTGAGGGCATTCTAAAACTCTCCAGCCATCTGAAGCTCTTCTGCACAATGAAATAAGTGAAATGCTGTGGATTTAGAGATCGCTAGTTGATTTCAACATACATTTGATGCTAGCGTGACTACTTTATTCAGATTCTGTTATTTCTGCTACTACGTTTTATATTATTTATAAATCTCAGTGCAAAAAGATAATGAAAACCTTTCAGGAAAGCATTCTTAAACTTCTCTGTGTGTAATGTCATAATAATAACCTGTTTGTATGAACTCAGAACTCAAGCTTCCTTTACATCCCCTGATGTACCATTTTTATTTCCTGTACCTATGTTGTTAACCTATCAGGAGTTATGAAACAGATAACATAGACGAGCTGAGCATTAATAATCCATTTTCACAGACGTGCTTCTCTCTACTTCACTAACAGACTTGATCCCATACAACTTTCTATAGATTGGCCTGAAAATCTCACCTCAAAGAATTTGACACCATATTAATTCTGTCTTAGAAAGAAAAGTGCATATGTTCTGTAAGATACTTATTGAGTAATTTCCCATTTTCACATTCACAAGTATTAATTTATCTGACTATCTAGGTGACACCTTTGGATCTGAGAAAATCAGAGTAGTAGAAAAGGGAAAAAAGAATCTTCAAAGACACTGGGCGAAGAAGGCATAAGAGCCAGCCTTGTAAAACAGTTGTTTAAGATGATGACTCAGGAGATACCAAGAGCAGATTTCACCTAATTCACAATTTTTCTTAGACCAGTCACAGTCATTAATAACTATTAGCATAGCAGCAAGTCCCTCAGAGAAGATGGAAATATTATACCCAGGAAATCAGTGATGGGATGAAAGGAGCACAAACTTTTTGGTTAGCCCTGACTTCAGACTTCAATCTATTGCTTCTTAGTTGTGTGACCTAGGACAAGTTACTGAGCCTCAGTTTCACCATCTGTAAACTGTGAAGAATAACACCCACATCAGAGAATTGTGAAACTTAAGCAATGAAACACACCTAGCGTAATATCCAACACATCGGCATTCACTGAATGTTAGCTTTAAAAAAAAATCATTTTAACAGGAAAAAATTCCCCAAATTAGAGGTTAGACAAGATGATTTCTTATATTCCCTCCAGTTCTGTTTCTGATTATATGATTCCAAACAAAGGCAGAAAAATCAGGGAAACGATTCAGGCTTGTCTCTCATGTAGATGTTCAGATGTCAACAACATCCCACGTACCACCTGATACTCTCACATGCTGTTGGTTTCAGCTTTTACAAAGCAATTTGACCATGCAGGGTATTCACCTGACCACGGGGACAAGAACAAGTATTCTAGTTAAGCAGACAGACTTTTCCTGGATTGGAATTACAGTCCCTGAATTCAAACTTAACTCCCAAGATATATCCCTTTCTAACACGCCTGAGAACACAGACTAATCAAATCTATGTATCTCCTACCTTAAGGGAGACTCGGCTCAAAACTTTGTAAATACTGCGTTTTACAAATCTTAAAAGTCAAGTTTAACCATAAAATTAAATGCATCCTCATGGGAGATGCTGCTGGGAAAAATGATAATGAGATTGCCTCTGAGCCACCTCCTGATGGAAAGTTTTTAGTGATTCTATTTGGATTTACAATTGTTTTGTTAAAGCCCACTCTGTTTTTCTTATATTGTTCCTGCAGGTTTTGTTTTTTGGGGTTTTTATTTTTTGTTTTTTTGGAAGATAGAGGATGAGAAAAATAAAGGCAGTATAGCAATTATGTAGTACTTGAGATTATCTGATGTTTCATCGGATGCCGTCTTAGTAATACTAGGATGTATATTTAAAAGAGCATTGCTTTTAAGTTCCTTATTAAACTGGTTTGAGTTCTAATTCCACCACTGCTAGTTATGTGACCTTCCATAAATGCTTAACTCTTCTCTGACCCTCAATGCCTGCCCTCATTTGCATAAAAATGGAATTAATTCAGAAAGAATGAAATTGTACTAATATAGTAGGCAGCAAAACATTAGTTCTTGCTTCCCATTGATACATTTCCTCTGAGTTATCATCATGAGAATCCAGCAGTGTTTAATAAAGAATATTCTCTCATCCCCCTTCATTTACATCTTTCACAATTTTCTCCTGGTTACTTCCTTACCCTGATACCACCAAAAACACAGCATTGATGAAAGGCAAATGAGGACTAAGGAACTCTTACAGATTAAAGGACACTAAAGAGATATGACAGCTAAATACAACATGTAATTCTAGATTGCATCCTGAAATATAATGGACATTAGTGAAATAATTGGTGAAATACAAATAAAATTTGTAGCTGCAATAGCAATATTTTATCAAGGTTAATTTCTTGGTTGCGATCACTGTAATGTGGTTGTGTAAGATAATGTCCTTGTTCTTAGTAAATACACACTAAAATATCTAGGACTAAAGGAGTATCGTATGTGCAACTTTCAAACAGTTCAGAAATATGTGTGTGTGCATGTATCTCTACATATATCCATGTATACATACATATAGTTGATCCTCATTATTCATGGGCTTTATACTTGCAAATTTTTTACCCGTTAAAATTATCTGTAACCACAAAATCAATACTTGTTGTGCTTTTGCAGTCATTCACAGACGTGCAGAGCAGTGAAAAATTTGCGTCACCCAACACGCACTTCCCAGGGGAGAGTGACCAAGTAAGTGATGTTTTGCCTTCTTGTTTCAGCTCTCAGGCTGCAAATAAGTGTCATTTTCACAGTCAATTTAGTGCCTCAGTGTTTACATTTTTGTGCATTTTGTTGGTGATTTTGCTGCTTAAAAGGCCCCCATGATAGAGCTGAAGTGTTGTTTGTTGTTCCTAAGTGCAAGACAGCTGTGATATACTTTATGGAGAAAAGCCATATGTTAGATAAGCTCCATTCAGGCATGGGTTACAATGTTATTGGCTGTGAATTCAATGTTAATTAATCAATGATATATGTTTTTAAAAGTATCCTTAGATAGATACGTACATTAAACAAGGTTTGGTATTGATCAGTTGACGGAATGTTGTGAGCAGAGGCTCAGGGGAGCCTGTTTTTCCACTGGGAGGTCAGTACTTGCTAATTCAGTGTTTGTGCTGACTTTATAGAACAACCTACCACAAATAATGAGAATACAGAAAGAGAGAATGAAAAAGCAAATGTGGTCAAATGTTAAATGGGAAATCTGGAAGAAGAAAATACAGGAATTCTTTCTACTATTTTGGTAGCTTTTCTGTAAGTCTGAATTTTAAAATGAAGTTTTTTAAAAAAAATCTATACCCTCAGTCCAGAACCCTTTTTCAGGACCAAGAACAATCTAGAGGCACTGGAAAAATGGTAAGAGAGGCTACACCAAGATGCAGATGCTGAGAGTCAGGCATCTCTTTAATCAGGGAACCATGGGCAGCATGATTAGGAGGGTATAATTTGGGTCAAAAAAAAAAGTAAGAGGTACAAGAAGTGTGTAAAGCCCTGACTGTGAGAAGAACCACGGGGTCAGAAGCACTAAGATTTGCAGGATATTGAGAAGCACAGTGAGATGGATTTAGAGTAAGCACTTCAGGTTTAAAACCTTAAACTGTGCAAGGTCATTGGATATTCTGCTCTTGGAGATGCTGCTGCCATGGCATTGGGGCAGCCGGATAGCTTTAAATGGAGCAGGCAGGACCAGACACTTCCTTCCTCTGCATTAAGATTCATCTTTTCTCAACATTGTAATTCTACCAGAGCCATTTGTCAAAACTTCTTTTGATTAAAACTGCCGTAAAAAATAATGGATGAACAACAACAAAAACCGTCTGTTCCATCAGAAGAAAAATGTTTATTTGTGTACTAAAATAGATATATGTGTTTGGTTGTGTGGATTTGGGAGTGGCTTTTTGCTTGTTTGTTCAGGAAATAAAGTACAGTTAACAATATATCTTGGACACATCCTTAAGTGTATTTGTTACTAGAGTGTAACATACATACAAAAGGGTACATAAATCATAAATGTACAACTTAATAACTTTTCACAAAGGGATCAACAGAGAACATTCACCATTTCTGCAGTGATCCTGATATTGCCCCTCAGTTGCTATGTCCCCAAGGGCACCACTAGCCCAACTTCCATAAATGAGTTTTGCCCATTTTTTAACTTTATATAAATGACATTATATAGTATATACTTTTTCTTCTCTGGTTTCTTTTATTTAATATTGTCTTTATGAAACTCATCTATCTTTTCCCATGTAACAGTGGTTTGTTCTTTCTCATTGCTATATAGTACTTCATTGATTGACGATACCAGAATTTATTTATGTAATCTACAACTGAAGAGTATCTGGGCTGTTTCCAGTTTGGGGCTAGTATAAACAGTACTACTATGTACACTGTTGTGTTTTGATATACATCTGTGCACAGGGCCTCTACTTAGCTGTGAAATTTCTGGGTATGTATATATTCAATGTTCAGCTTTAATTTGTCAAACAGTTTTCAAAATGGATACACCACCTTATACCTTCACCAGCAGTATATGCAAACTCTCCTGGACAACTTTTTATTGTTGCTTTCTATCTTTATTTGATCATATTCAAAGAACATGCTCTGAAAAACCTGTACTTTTTGGAAAGTAAATTTTTTGTGTGACCAAGCTCATAAAAACTATTTTAAAAATTCCGTAGACATCAACAAAAAATTGTAAAATCTATGTCTGTTTATATATACAAAACAATCACAAAATTGAGACCTGAATAACTTTGGAAGAGTAGCTATCTTAGATACAAAGATAATTTCATTCAAATGGCAGTGTTCCCCAAATTAATATATATACGTAATGCGTTTCCTATTAAATTACAATAAGGATTTTTAGTAAAGTAAAAATTATATTTTCTATTTCATTCACAAAGGCAATTATGAAAAATTGACAATAACATTAAATTAAAAATTAAACTTAAGGGATGTTTGTCCTACTAGATAAAATATATTACTGTCAAGTTACTATAATCTTAATAGAATATGTTGGCACAGGAATAGACAAATAGGAGAATATTGAGTCTAGAAACTTATCCAAGTACATATGAATTTTAAATATAATAAATATGAATTTACAATATATTGGATTAAGTGTACTTTATTCAATTACTACCCATCCAGAAAAATAAAAGTATACCATATATGATACCACATAAAAAACTAAATCATACAATTTTAAAACTAAGTGTCAAAAAAATAAGTCTTGTAGTAGAATATTTAAGAGATATTTGTGTAACTTTGAGAACATCAGAAAATTTAAGAACATTGTGAAGCCCAGAAACCATAGAAGAATTATCAACAGATTTGAGTAAATAAAAATTAAAACTTTCTGTCGAAATTAAAAAATAGACTGGGAGACGATATTTTCAATATATACGACAGAGCTTATTATAAAAGAAAATTGCTGAATAAATTGCATTTTAAAACTTAACATTATTCAGCTTATAAAAAGAATGTATTGACCTGGAAAATAGCCATTATCTTTTAAGAAGGAAAAAAATGTGAATTTTGGCAAGATGATGGCCAAGGTACAGCTTTTAGATCTTTCTAAATTCTCACATAAAAACAGTCAAAGTAACTAGAGAGCCAAAACACAATATTTACAATAAAAATTGGTAACAAGGTAAAACCATGTACCCCCAAATACAAACAAAGACAAACCACCAATAGCCACAAGATCAAAATGTTATTGACATTGCTATGAGAGAAAGCAGAGGGAATCAAGAGTACACCTGACTCACCTAAGAATAGGATAATACTAATAGTCAGCTTGAACTTTAGCAGGCCAATGTGAGAACAATAGCTACTTCTCAGAAGCATTTTGCACCCTATACTAGTGTATAAGCGCAAAGAGCCACAGTAAGGCCTAAAGAGTTTGCAGCAGTCTAGTCCCCATGAACCCTTGAAACTAAATTAGCAGGACTCCTTTGTAGGACATGGCCATGCGAGGAGGAAAAACTTATGGAAGCAAAATGAAAAATGAGCAGGACTGGGATAGAATGACAAAGGAAAGAAAAGAGTCAAATAAAATTGGGCAAAGTGAATAAAGCCCGAAAATCTAGAAAGCAATATGCCATATTTTTACACCACACATAAACAAACAGAAAAGGACATTTTGTGAAGGCGGAAAACTATATGAATCAAGCTCCTTCTAAAAATTCAGAGGAACTAAAATCATATTAAAGTGATCAAAATAAAAGTATTGAAATCAAATCCCCACAAAATTACTACAGAAAAAAAGAATAAGAGCCAGAATGACATATCTACAGACAATAAAAACATACCAGAAAGATGTATTCAAAGGACAGAAGAAAATTATAAAGTATTATTTCAAAACAAGCTAAAAGACATTAATAAAAAATATAAAATATGACAGTGTAACTCAAAATTATAAAAATCCATAACTGAGATGACAGAATTCAAGAATTAGAAGAAAGAGAAAAAATCATTTTAGAAATCAAGACTCTCTAGAAGAAAAACCAGAGTAAATAAGCACAACAAATATTGTCTTTAAAAACAATTAAAGGAAAAAGATTTTTTAAATCTAAAGGAAACAAGAAAAGAAATAAAAGAAATTCAGATAGTGACATAATTAAAGATAGGCAAAGGAAAAAAAAAGATCCAATATATTAAGCATCCTAACAGAGGAAATCAACATAACAAAACTAAAAGTTTATGAAAACTTTCCTAAAATAATACTAAAAGCTGTTTTTGAAAGTATATATTGGAAGAACATAATGTGTACTTGAGTATATAGACTCAGAACAACAAACACAAAGGCATGTTAGTGAAATTATTAGAATGTAAAGGGAAATAAAAAACCTTCGATGTTCAGGAGAAGAAAACACATGACTTTTAAGAGGTATAAAAGTATGTTGTCCTCAGACTTTTTGACATCATATCTTTATGCAGGAAGAAAATAAAGTAATATATTTAATGTATTAAGGAAAGAAAATGTGAACCAAGTATTTTCTATCCAGTGAAATGGATCCTTAAAAATAGGACATAGTTGTTATCAATAAGCAAGAATTCAGGGAATACTGTTCCCATGAGTCCTTCTTAAGTAATCTACTAGAAAAGTAGCTTAAAGCAACCAAAATGACCAAAGAGATATTTACATAAATATTGGTGGCAAGAAGTAAATATATAAATATGTACAGAACTAATTCTAAATAAAGATTGAAACAGACATGATGGACTCTCACATGTAGATGTATTATAACTAGAAAGAGAGAGAATGGGATAACATTAAAAAAACTTTTTAGAATAATTTTTAACTATTTTCAGTAATCATAATTAGTGGTAGTAATATCAGTATTGTTATAAAACTCATATATGTATAGTAAAACAAATGAGTAATTATGGGATATTTTACTTGTAATATTTCTTATGACTTTGCAGTTTTCTCAGAATGTAAGAAAAGACATAGCAGTGTAATACAAAACAGGTTAAATAAAAACCCTGTCATTCTGAATTTCAATTGGAAACATCATTAAGAACACATGAGGCATTTTTAAAGAGAGAGAGAGAGAGTGAGAGTGTGTGTGTGTGTGCCCTAGGTGTCCATTGAAAAGGTCTAGAAACAATGATCAATCCAGTAGCAGTGAGCATCATTACAGCCCAGATTGTGATCTTGAAATACTATTTCTCAATAAAAACAGAGAGAAGTATTTCCTGGAGACATAACTGATTCTGGTCTGGGAAAGGAAATGAACAAAATAGGCATGTAATACCTCAACATAGTAAATGGCATAGAACTATTAAAAACAGTTAGGGTTATATAAGAAAATTCAGGAGCCAACTCAAAGAGGAGTCCACTATCCAAACACAGAAATTTTGAAATTTAATAACAATGAGAATTGCAATGAATTAAAACTCAACAAATATGTTTAAATACATAATTTCATAATGACATTTTTCTTTTCTTGTCTTGTTGCATTAGCTAGTAGTCACAGTACAATGTTGAAAAGGAGTAGTAAGAGAGGACATCCTTGCCTTGTTCCTGATCTTAGTGAGAAAGCTTCAAGTTTCTCACCATTAACTGTAGGGTTTTTGTAGATATTCTTTATCAAGTTAAGGAAATTCTCCTCTATTCCTAGTTTGCTGAGTTTTTATCATGAATAAGTGTTGGATTTTGTCAAATGCATTTTCTGTATATGTTGCTATAATCATGTGAGTTTTTTTCTTCTTTATCCTGTTGATGTGATGGATTACACAAATTGATTTTCAAATTTTGAACCAGCCTTAGAACCCTGAGATAAATCTCACTTGGTTGTGCTGTATAATTCTCTTTATATATTGTTTGATTTGATTTGCTAATATTTTGTTGATTTTTGTGTGTGTGTTCATGAGAGACTTTTTACTGTAGTTTTCTTGTAATGTCTTTGCCTGGTTTGGGTATTAGGGTAATGCTGTTCTCACACAATGTTAGAAAGAATATTCTCTGCTTCAATCATCCAATAGAGATTTTAGAGAATTGATAAGGTTTCTTTCTTAAATGTTTGGTAGAACTCACCAGCCTTGTGCTTTCCGTTTTGCAAGATTATTAGTTATTGATCATAATTATATATTTTTAAAAACTTATTAGTCATCTTCTGAGGATGACTGTAAGCTACTTCATTATCTTGAAAACTGGATAAATAAAAAGACAGAATTAAGCATTTATCCTACTTTTCCAATATAAAATATACCCATGGGTAATTAAATAGTAAATGTGGGAGTTGTCTTTTTATGAAATAATATATAGTTAAACAAATACAATTATAAATGAAAATTAAATAATAAAATAAGAATATCGCCATTATGAGAACAAATACTTTAGGAAATAGCAAACTAAATTCATAACAGACCATAAAACAGCCACAAACTCTGGATATAATACAAAGAGCAGCTGCTTGAAAGCACTGCTAAGTGAATCAAAACTGGCAGATTCAGGTTGGGACTGCATGCTCAGAGGAGAGGAGTTGGGTTGCTGTCTGCATGAACTTATTTGTGGGCCAGATATATTCAGCACAGTTTCATTCATAATAGCCCCAAACTGGAAATAACTCAAATATCCATCAACTGGTAAATGGATTAACAAATTGCGATAAACCCATACAATGGAAAACTGCTTTGAAATAATAGAAGATTAAATTGGTGATCCACACAGAAGCAGAGATGAATCTCAAAGCTTCATGTAATGTGAACGAATACAGACACAAAAGACTACATAGTGTATGAGTCCATTTATTGAAATTATAGACAAGGTAAAGCTATAGTGATGGAAAGATTAATGGTTTTCAGGAGATAGTGGATGGGCAGAGGAGTTTGACTACAAAGAGGGAGAGGGAAATTTTGGAGTGATGGAAATGTTCAATACCAGTATTGTGATAGTTTCTTGACTGTACATATTTATCAAAACCCATCAAATATTACATTTTAAATGTAATTCACCAATTTTATTGTATATAAATTATACCACAATAAAACTGATTTAAAAATAAAACAAAAGCCAGACTTTATGTGCCTCCTGCTGAAGAAACTCAAAACCACTAATATTCTTGCCAAAGTTATTGGATATGGGTCTGATCAAGCCTCTGGAGCCAGCTGCCAATTTGAAGGAAAATGACTGTGTTATTTTTTAATTAGATGGCAAATGACTGTGTTGAACTGTACCAGCATTATGAAATCAACAAGATCCAGATTATGAAAACTCTGCAGGTGAAATGGCCAGGGTTCTTCAACAAAACACATTCTACAGATTTAAAAGACAAATCATATTGGAAAAAAAAAAGCAAGCTTGGTCAATTAGTGTCTATGGATTCATACTTGGGTGATTGAAAACACAAAGCAGAATCCCAGTTTCCAGTTCAGCACATAAGGAGCTTAGAAGTAACCACTCCATCCTAAAAACAAGTAAAAAGCTGAGCAAACTGAAAAGTCAACAACTCTTCTCAGATCCACTGGATAAGTGAGGTCACAGGGCAAACTGCTGTCCCCAAAACTGAATAGACAGATGGGCAGATACAGAGAATCACAACTTACTGGAGCAGAAACACGTGAGCAGGAAAGTCCAGAGAAACCAGTGCTGGGGTAGGAAAACCTGAAGTGTAAATGACATATTGCTGGAGACTCAGTGTGGACAACTCTGAGAGTTAAAAACTGAAGGAGAACCCAGTCATGGGTGTCTTCCACACTTTCATGAATGTCATTTTCAGGAGCTCTACAAGGTCCTCAGTAAATATCAGAGAAAAATCCCCCCTGTGCTTCCAGCATGAGGAGGGTAAAAGTAACAATCTTGAAATATGCCAGAGCATTCTTTTCTTCTTAAAAAGGCCTGCCCTCAGTAGAAACTATTTTACCCAAGCATAACCTGCTGGAATTTTATCAGAACCTAAATACCCAATTCCAGCCCCATCTAGCCATCCTGTCCCACCTAAAGGAGGAAAAACAACTGAGAAGCCCCAGTGAAATTTACATTCCAAGGACATAGACTCACCAAAAGATTGAGACCTAATCATGAGAATACAGAAGGTTTCTCCCCCCACGCCTTAGAATTACATCAGTAAAGGCTATTTATCATAGTTCTTTTTACTCTGTACATCCTGACCAAATTTCAAGAAAAAATTACAAAGCATACTAAAAAGTGAAAAGCACAGTTTATGAGATTGAACAAGCACCAAAGCCAGAGTCAGATATGGCAGGAATGTTGGAATCTTCAGACCAGTAATGTTTTTAAACTATGATGAATATGCTAAGGGTTTTAATTAGGAGAGTACACAACATGCAATAACAAATAGATAATGTAAGCAGAGAGGTGGAAATCCTACAAAAGACTCCAAAAAGAAATGCTAGAATTTAAAAACACAGTAACATAAATGGAGAATGTCTTTAATGAGCTCATTAGTAGACTGAGCATGGCTAAGGAAAAAATCTCCAAGCTTGAGGATATGATAATATAAACTTTTAAAACTGAAAAGCAAAGAGAAAAAAGACTGAAAAACAAAACAGAACAGGATATCCAAGAACTGTGGGACAGCTGCAACATGTGTAACACACGTATATTTGGACGATTAGAGAAGAAAGGGAGAAAGGAACAGGAGCAAAACTTGAAAAAATAATGACAGAGAATTTCCATCAATTGATGATGTCAGACACCAACCCACAGATTCAAGAAACGCAGAGAACAGGCAGGATAAATGCAAAGAAAACTTCATCTAGGCATATCATATTCAACCTACAGAAAATCAATGATAAAGAAAAATCTTGAAAAAAGTCCGAAGAAAGCACAACTGACTTATAAAGGAGAAAAGATAAGAATTACATCTGACCCTCCTCAGAAACCATGCAAGCAAAATGAGAGTGAAATGAAATATTTCAAGTTTTGAGAGGAAAAAACACCAATCTAGAAATTTTCCTTCTGTGAAATGATCTTTCCTGTGAAATTATTTTTAAAGTGAAAGAAATAAAGACTTTCTCAAACAAGTATTTAGAAAATTTGTTGCCAATGGATCTGCCTTGCAAAAAAAAAAAAAAAATGTTAAAAGAAGCTCTTCAGAGAGAAGAAAAATGATATAATTCAGAGACTTGGATCTACATAAAGAAAGTAAGGGCATTGGAGAAGGAAGCAGTGAGGGTACCTTGGACTGAATTGTATCCCTGTAAAGTTCATATGTTGCAGCCCTAATGTCCAATGTGACTGTATTTGGAGACAGAGGTTTGAGAAGTTAATTAAGATTAAATGAGATCATAAAGGTAGGGGTCCTAATCTGATAACATTAATGGCCTTAGAAGAGGAAGATAGCTACCTCTCTCCCTCTCTCTCTCTAAATCTGCATGCATGCACTGAGGAAAGACCATGTAAGCACACACTGAGAAGTTGGCCCTTTACAAGTTAGGGAGAGAGCCCTCACCAGAAACTTAATTGGCTGATTGAAGCAGAGGGAATACTTCCTAACTCACTCTATGGGGCCGAAATTACCTTGATACCAAAACAGATAAAGACATTCCAAGAAAAGAAAACTCTCATGGGATATCTTTTTTGTACATACATGCAAAACTCCTTAACAAAATATTAGCAAATCAAATCCAACAATGTATAAAAAGAATTACGCACCATGACAAAGTGGAATAAAATTATACATATGGGATAAAGTGAGACTTATCCCAGGGATGAAAGGCTGGTTCAACATTTGAAAATAAATTAATTTAAATCACCACATCAACAGAGTAAAGAAGTAAAAATCACATGATCATATCAATAGATGGAGGAAAAGCATTTGATTAAATCCAACACCCATTCATGATAAAATTTCTCAGAAAACCAGGGATAGAAGAGAATTCCTCAACTTGATAAAGAATATCTATTAAAAAAATTTACAGCTAATGGTGAGAAACTTGAAGCTTTCTCACTAAGATTAGGAAAAAGGCAAGTTTTTCCCCTTTGACTACTGCTTTTCAATATCATACTACAATTCCTGGCTTATGCAACAAGAAAAGGAAATTATATATATATATTTTTTATATTTATATATGTATATATTTACAGAAAACTCCTGGAACCAATCAGATGAGTATAGTAAGTTTGGAGGATACAAAGTTCATACACAACAGTCAACCACTTTTCTATATACCAGCAATGAACAAGTGGAATTTGGAATTAAAAACACAGTGCCACTTAAATTAGCATCCCACAAAATGAAGTACTTAGGTATAATTCAAAAAAAACGTGTATCAGATCCATATGAGGAAAACTGCAAAATTCTGATGAAGGTATTAAAGAGGAACTAAATAAATGAGGAGCTATTCCATGTTCATGGATAGGAAGACTCAATATTTTTCGAGATATCAGTTATTCTCAATTTGACCTCTAGATTTAATGCAATTTCCAATTAAAATCACAGAAAGTTACTTAATGGATATCAACAAACTAATTCTAAAGTTTATATTGAGAGGAAAAATACCCATAATAGACAACTCATTATTGAAAGGGAAAAGCAAAGGCAGAAGACTGACACTACTTGACTTCAAGCTACAGTAATCAAGACAGTGTGGTATTGGGAAAAGAACAGATCAATGAAACAGAATAGCGAGCCCAGAAATAGAGCCACATAAACATAGTCAACTGCTCTTTGACAAAGGAGCAAACACAATAAAATGGAGCAAAGATAATGTCTTTTCAACAAATAATGCTGGACTAACTGGACATCCACATACAAAAAGAATCTAAACACAGACCTTGCAACCCTCACAAAAATGAACTCAAAATAGATCATAGACCTAAATGTAAAAGGCAAAACTGTAAAACTCCCAGAAAAAAACATAAGGAAAAACCTAGATGACCTTGGGTAGGGCAATGCCTTTTTAGGTACAACACCAAAACCATGATCTATGAAATAAATAATTGATAAGCTGGACTTCAGACAAACTAAAAAGCTTCTACTCAGTAGAAGACTGTCAAGAGAATGAAAAGGCAAGCCACAAACTGGAAAAAAATGTTTTCAAAGGACACATCTGATAAAGGACTGTTATCCAGAATATACAAAGAACTCTTAAAATTCAACGATAAGAAGATAAACAACCTGACCAAAAATGAGCAAAATACCTGGACAGACACCTGACCAAAGAAGATATACAGATGTCAAATAACCACATAAAAGATGTTCAACATTCTATGTCATTTAGGAAAATGCAAATTAAAACAGTGAGTTTCCATTACACACCTGTTAGAATGGCCAAAACCCAAAACACTGATAGTGAATGCCAAATGCTGGTGAGGATGTGGAGCAACAGGAACTTTCATTTATTATTGGTGGGAATGCAAAATGGTGCAGCCACTTTGAAAGTTATTTTGGCAGTTTCATACAAGACTAAACATATTCTTACCATAGGATCCAGCAATTGTACTCCTTGGTAGCTATCCAAATGAACTGAAAACTTATGTCCACAAAAAAACTTTCACACACATATTTATGGCAGCTTTATTCATAGCTGCCAAAATTTGGAAGCAACCAAATGTCCTTAAGTAGGTAAATGGGTAAGTAAACTGTGGTCCATCCATGCAATAGAATATTATTCAGCACTAAAAAGAAATGAGCTCTCAAGCCATGAAAATACATGGAGGAATCTTACACTTTAAACATATTACTAAGTGGAAGAAGTCAATCTGAAGAGTTACATACTGCATGATTCCAGCTATATGATATTCTGGAAAGGCAAACTATGGAGACAGTAAAAAGATTGGTCATTGCCAGGTGGTTAAGGGGGAAGGAGACTTTTAAGGCAGTGAAACTATTCTTTATGATACTATAATGGTGTGTACATGTCATTATAAACTTGTCCAAACCCATAGAAGGTACAACACAAAGAGTGAACCCTAATATAAACTATGGACTTTGAGTGATAATGATGTGTCAGTGTAGGTTCATCCTTGGTAACAAACGTATCATTCTGGTGAGCAGTATAGCTAGTGACTGAGTTAGGGGCTTGGGGAGAGAGGCAGGGGCAGGATTTATAAGGCAACTCTTGTACTTTCTACTTAATTTTGACATGAACCTAAAACTCCTAATATAAAAAAATATATAGATTAGTATTTGACTGACATGGGAATATACCATGTTGTGGCATGTACAGTGTGTACATGATGATTCCAATTTGTTCAATAAAATGTATTTCATAAGGAAAAAAAAAAAACACAGAGCAACACAAGGAAGTGATTACCCTAAGAGTCAGAATAGTGGTTACCATGGAAAGGAGACAGGAACTCTTGTTAGAGTGGGCTATGGCAGCAAAGTTCTATTTTTCACCTGCATTGTGGTTATAAGGTGTTCATCTTATAAACAATTCACTAAGCTTAAGGTTCTCCAAATGTGATCCCAGATAGCATCAGCATAACCTGGGAACTTGTTAGAAATGCAAATTTTCAGACCCTAGCACATCTTCCTCTGTCAGACTAGTTTGAAATATGTTTCCAATAAACAGCATCCTTGCTGGCACATATGCATTCCTTTATCTTCTCTCAGCTACTTTTACACAGACTCCTCAGAGATTAAAATTGAAGACTGAATCAGAAACTCTCAAGATGGGACTGAGCAATCTGTGCTTTGGCAGTCCCTCCAGGTTTAAGGATGCATGTTAAAGTTTGAGAACCACTGTACTAAGCCCCATACTTGTTCTGTGTGGTTTGCTAATTCTGTTTTGTTTACAATAAGAAGGTTAAAATATTTTTAAGTGGCAGAATAATGTGTTTTTTTGAAAAGATGATGCATATTTGAAAGTTGTTAAGAGAGTAGATCTTAAAAGTTCTCATTACAAGAAAAAAAACTGTAACCATGTGTAGTGACAGATGTTAACTAGATTTATTGTGGTGATCGTTTTGCAATATATACAAGTATGGAATTGTTACATTGTACACCTGAAACTAATATAATGTTATATGTCAGTTATATCCCAATTTAAACAAAGGTAATGGAGAACTTCTATTACATATGTAGATCTATTTTGTATATGTTTACATGTTAAAGGTATGAAATGACATACCTCAAGCCCTTATTGATTAATTCAGGGAAGTGGGATTAAAAGAGAGAATTTAACTTTATATTTCTATTGGTGCTTTATTAATTTGAGTTGATATTCCTTTTGTAACTTACAAGAATTACAAAGTTTAAGAGATTAACAACACAAAAATTAAAGCTTTAATTTATACATTTTCTAAATTGTGTTTACTGGAGCACTAGTGTCCCACTAGATGTGGATAGGCGTCAAATAAATTATAAAGAATGTCTTAGAATTTCAAAATGCAAATTAATATTTTAAATGTAAAATTTCCCACATATGTTTAACTTCACTCAGTGTTCCCCAATTTTTTAAAACTATGAATACTTTCTTCCTGAAATCCTATTAATATCTAGCAGCCACAGTGTGTTGAAGCCAGCTTGTACAGAGATCCAGCTGTACGCATTTCTTCCCAGCTCTGTGTTCAGTGACAGTGAGATGGTAACTTGAAATCAGCCATGGAGGGAGTATTTACACCATGGAAATCATCAAACACTACAAGTCAAGACTCCACCTACTCTATCCAAATTGGAAGGGAAGAGGTAAAATTGTCATTGTATGCAGATGACATGATTCTCTATATAGAAAACCTGAAAGACTCCACACAAAAACTATTAGAACTAATAAGTGAATTCAGCAAGATAGCAGGATACAAGATCAATATACAGAAATCTGTTACAGTTCTTTACACTAACAATGAAATATCAGAAAAAGTTAAAGAAAAAAACCCATTCAAAACTGCATCAAAAAAATAAAATATCCAGGAATAAACCTAACCTAGGAGGTGACAGACCTATACGTTGGAAACTATAAAACACTGATAAAGGAAGTTGAAGATAATTCAAAGAAATGGAAAGATAGCCCATGCTCTTGAATTGGAAGAATTAATATTTTTAAAATGGTCATACTACCAAAGCAATCTACAGATTTAATGCAACCCCATCAAATTACCCATGACATTTTTCACAGAACTAGATCAAATAATCCTAAATTTATATGGAAGCACAAAAGACTCAGAATTACCAAAGCAATCCTGAGGGAAAAGAACAAAGTTGGAGGCATAACCCTCCCAGACTTCAGACAATACTACAAAACTACAGTAATCAAAACAGCATGGTATTGGCACAAAAACAGAATACAGATCAATGGAAAAGAATGCAGAGCTCAGAAATAAACCCACACACCTATGATCAATTAATTTTTGACAAAGGAGGAAAGAATATATAATGGAGAAAAGGCAAGTGGTGTTGGGAAAGCTGGACAATCTCATGTAAATCAACGAAGTTAGAACACACCCTCACACCATACACAAAAATAAACTCAAAATGGCTTTAAGACTTAGATATAAGACATGACAACATACAACTCCTAGAAGACAACATAGGAAAACATTCTCAGACGTAAATTATAGTAATATTTTTTGAGATCAGTCTCCCAAGGCAAAATAAATAAAAGCAAAAATAAACAAATGGGACCTAATCAAACTCATAAGCCTTTGCACAGCAAAGGAGACCACAAACAAAATGAAAAGACAACCTATAGACTGGGAGAAAATATTTGCCAATGATGCAGTGGACAAGGGCTTAATTTCCAAAGTATACAAACAGCTCATACAACTCTATCAAACAAACAACCCAATCAAAAAATGGGCAGAAGACTTAAATAGACATTTCTCCAAAGAAGACATATAGATGGCCAAGAGGCATATGAAAAGATGCTAATTATTAGAGAAATGCAAATCAAAACTAAAATGAGGTATCACCTCATACCAGTCAGAATGACCATCATCAAAAAGTCTACAAATGGGCTTCCCTGGTGGCGCAGTGCTTGAGAGTCTGCCTGCCGATGCGGGGGATGCAGGTTCATGCCCCGGTCCGGGAGGATCCCACATGCCGTGGAGTGGCTGGGCCCATGGGCCATGGCCGCTGGGCCTGCGCACCAGGAGCCTGTGCTCTGCGGCGGGAGGGGCCACAGCAGTGAGAGGCCCACATACCGCAAAAAAAAAAAAAAAAAAAATGTGTACAAATAACAAATGCTGGGAAAGGTGCAGAGAAAAGGGAGCCCTCCTATACTATTGGTAGGAATGTAAAATGGTGCAGCCACTATGGAAAACAGTATGGCGGTTCCTCAAAAAACTAAAAATAGAGTTACCATATGATCTAGCAATCCCACTCCTGGGCCTATATCCAGAAAAGATGAAAACACTAATTCAAAAAGATACATGCACCCCAATGTTCGTAGCAGTACTATTCGCAATAACCAAGACATGGACACAACCTAAGTGTCCATCAACAGATGAATGGATAAAGATGTGGAATATGTATACAATGGAATACTACTCAGCCATAAAAAAGAATGAAATAATGCCACTTTCAGCAACATGGATGGACTTAGAGATTATCATACTAAGTGAAGTAAGTCAGACAGAGAAAGACAAATATTATATGATATTGCTTATATGTGGAATGTAAAATAATAATACAAATCAACTTATTTACAAAAGAGAAACAGACTCACAGACATAGAAAACAAACTTATGGTTACCAAAGGGGCAAGGGAGGGAAGGATAAATTAGGAGTATGGGATAAACAGATACACACCACTACATATAAAATAGAAAAACAACAAGAATGTACTGTATAGCACAGAGAACTATTATTCAATATCTTGTAATAACTATAATGGAAAAGAATCTGAAGCTGTACACCCAAAACTAACACAATATTGTAAATGAACTATAGTCCAATTAAAACAAATTTTTTTAAAGATTCCGCCTACTCCCAAAGCCAGTTGTCAAATATTTTTCAGCACACCCATCTAGCAGATTACATTTCATAAGACAGGGAAATTCTGCTTTACATTTCTCCCTTTACATTTCTCCCTTTAATTGGAATCTGGTTGTCCTTAACAATTTTAAATTTGTTATATTCTTCATTTATAATCCATAAGCAAGTAAAAATTTCATTACTCCTGGCATACTAAAATTTATTAATAAAAAAAATTTTAACGCACTAAAAAGAAGGTTGGGAAAGTGTAGAAGGGAGTAAAGAAGTGGAAAGGCACCTCCTGCAGTGTTGCTATACAAGCATAGCAATCTGAGGGTAGAACAAAACACTTATAGTACTTTCAAAACAGCAGCAATTTTAAATTTCCTGTTTATGTGATAGCACTTTTCTTAGGTAGAATAAGGTTCTAAGTATTTTTGTCTCCAACCACAGCCACTGCTAATCTCATCATGTGGAAATAGCTTCAATTCCCCACAGGACAGGGTGTGAACGTAGGTCTAGATTTGTGTATTTGCGGCTGAGATGACCAATGTCCTAAAGAAAGTTGTCCCATCCATGATGAATTAGTAATCAACTTCCTCTGTCAGACTAGTGTGAAATATGTTTCCAGTAAACCATCCTTGCTGACACATACGTCATTTCTTTATCCTCTCTCAGCTACTTTTACATGGACTCCTCAGAGATGAAAACTTAGGACACCCTCAGAAGAGTGGGACAGGCGCCACTGGTTGGAGATTTTTGAACAGGTGGCAGCAAGCAAGACTGTTACAATCGCATCCGTATAGCTCATCTTTATAGTGAACGATTTATATTATCCTTTAACCTTATAACAGAAGAGACAGATATTATATAACCTAAGTCCCCCTTGCATGCTTGGGTTGCTGGCAGCCGCCCTCCTAAACAGAATTAGAACACACCACACAGATCAAGTATGTAACAAGCGTCTAGGGAAGCAGAAGTGGGAATCCCAGCAGCAGGAAAACAAACCCTGTTGCCCAGCAACGCTGTGGCCATGTGCCGTACAGTAACACTGAGCCCAACCCTTGAAGCAAGACTCGAATTCCACATCCATGGAGTCATGCATTCCAGAATTACAGGCTCGCATGCCATAGGCTTCTGAGCGAAAGAGGAAACTCCGATTATGACTTGTACTGTGGGCTTTCCTCACACGCAGAGGTAGAAACAGACCATGAGCTCAACTAGAATTCACACGGCTACGTGACTGTTCCAGGAATGATGCAGGGCCATGAACTGACACGTCGTAAATTACATTGCGAACAGATACAAAGCATGTTACCATGTGGACAATAGATTGCACGTCGTCATTATATCATTTTAATCTACAGGTAACGACATCAAGTTTACATGTACTTGTAGGGAAAATTAAGCAGTGGAGTTTATATAATTCATCCACCTCATAACATAGGCATTCGTGTGCACCCCACAGAAACTATGGAGATGGGTGAGCATTCCAAAAAGTCAAGTCTGCTTCTAGTCATTTCCTCCACTGTCAAAACATCTTGGACTTGTAAAAGCTCCCTTTGTTTTCAATAATTGTTCTGGATGTCTCCATGCTGACAGGTGAGCTTCAAACATCTTTTTAGGCTTATGTGAGAAGCATACATCACTCTTGTTTCCTAATGAGACCCATGGGAATTGGGGATTCTCTAAGGAGTTCCTCAGACTTATTTCAGTTCTTGATCACTACCATTTGCTTTCAAAGGTTTAACTCTTTATCTGACTCTTAAAAACATAGCTAGCCACATCCAAATTTCAGATGAAAGAGAATATTCTAAACCTCAATGATCTTTTGCCCTTGTCATAATAGCTACCACTTACTGTGCACTTTTTTTCAGGTACTTTACATTTTTTGTTTATTTCTTGTAATAACCCTATGGAGTAGAGAGCTTACAGACAAGTGTACTTAAATTCAGAAAAAATAAAGAACTTGCCTAGGAATGCATAGTTAGCACAAGGTAGAACTAAGATTTCAACTGTCTTCCTAAAAAGCTGTTGAGTGTTCCCACTTCAATATCCTCTCTCAACGTGACTCCAATATTCACGGCTCATCTTCATTCTTTTAGCTCGTTTTTTTTGTTTGTTTGTTTGTTTTGGCCACATCGCGTGGGTTCTTAGTTCCCTGACAAGGGATCGAACCTGTGCCCCCTGCATTGGGAGCACAGTCTTAACCACTGGACCCCCAGGAAGTCCCTCATCTTCATTCTTGCGTGTTTGATTTCTTGAGTCAGCAAGGCACCGGCACTGTGTTCCAACCATTTTTGTGAAAATCAAGAACAAGAAAATAAGTATCCTGATTTGTTTCTTATAGGATATTCCTGTTGGGAATGAACCCAATGAAAAAGGTCTGAATTGCCTCTCAGATTCCCTTCTGAGAGTGTAGTTGGGAGGAAAAAGGCCACTGCCGCGTTGTAATTGAGAGGAGCTGACTTTTGTTCTGTCTCTTTCAGAGATCTGCCCTGGCGCTCACATTTCCTGGCCCTTAACTTGATGAATGTTGGCAGAGCACAGTGGCTATTGCTTGCAGGAGTCTTAATGAATGATTGCATCCTGATTGACTTCTAGCCCAGACAAAATGCTGAATATACTCACTTTCAATACCCAGTGGCTCTTCCATTAATGCCCGGCTGAGTTTTACAGGTAGCCCAAAGTCCCGAATAAAGTGAATGTTAAATTCAGTCACAAAAGGGCAAAACGTCCAGTGTGACTTGTGGCTTGTAGAGAGACATTAAGATAATAGGTGCTGTATCTACTTCTCTATTTTGCTGTGACTCTATAACTATTGTAAAAAAAAAAAATTGTCTTAAAAAGAGCAAGATCATAGGTGTAAATTTACAGTCATAGGTTGGTTCCATGTGCCTCAAAACTGGTAGCCCAATGAAAAGTAAAACAAAATGCATATGAATTTTTCTTGGGAATCACAATTTTGAGTCATTAATTTAGCTTTTTATAATCTGTTACTCCTCAGAGTAAAATGTTTCTCCCTCTTTCTTAGATATATCTACACAATAGTAATAACATGTGATACCAGGATCCTCATAAAAACTCAAGAGGACTTGAAATATCTACATCAGCATTGCAGATGGAGTGCGGGAAAGAGCTCAGGATTTTATCTGTGTCCTTAGGTAAGTAACTTGCATCTTTCTGAGTCTCAGTCTCCTCACCTGTAGATTGGGGACCATAGTATCACCTTTTTCAGAGAAATGTTGTGAACGTTAAATAAGGTAATGATTCTGAAAATGTTTCCTGATATATAAAATTCTATATAAATACTAAAATTTATTAGTATGCTAGAGAAACATGATTAATTGGCTGATATTCCTATTTTTCAGTCACACTCAGTGTTTTATAGGTCTTGGGGAAGGAAGACAATAGAGAAATGTATTTGTCTGTAGCTATTATATTCAATAAATAATATTTATTTAACATTAAAAAACAAGAGAATAATTCAGAAAAAGTGTTTTTGAAAGCATTCTAGTCTACACATTTGTTTAGCAAGTCTCTCCTTGTTCTTTCTTGTCTAAATTTTTGTTTGAAAATCAACAAAAAGGAACATGAAAAATTACCTGTCACACCACCCAGATATAACCACTGTTAACATTTAGTCATTTATTTTTAGACATTGTTCTTTACACTTCTATTTTTTAACCAAAAATAGAACCTTGCTGTTTATTGAATTTTTAAATAATTTTCCTTTTATAATAGTAATAAATATTATTGTTATTACTTTCCCTAATGTCAATCAATATTCTTCAAAAATATTATTACAGATATTTTCAAGTATAATATTATAATGTATGGCAAAAATAATTTATCTAACCATTCCTCTGCTAATAAATACTTTATTTACATTGTTTTTCTATTCAAAAAATTCCACATTTAATGTGCACAAATATAAATCTTTGTCCAATCTGTCTCCAAGGGTTGAAAATATTCTGACAAAGAATATGAGTTTTTCCAAGGCTCTAGAAGGATATGACCAAGTTGTTTTTCCTCATAAATTGTATCAAAACACACATCCATCAACCACAAGAGGGTCTATCTCAACAAACACTGGTTAACATTGGCCATTATATGGATATTTTCAAAACATATTTGAGCACTTGATAGCTAGAAAAAGGTATCTTTATTTTATTTTATTTCTAATGATACTGAGATAAAGTACTTATGTTCTTAATTTATTTGTCTAATTGATTTATCATGGTAATTAAAATCTCTCACGATAACTAAATTTTGCTGAAACTACTTTGAATTTCAAAAGCTTTCATCTTCTCTGCTACTGATACAATATTATTCCAGGCATGAGGATTTTTGAATGTTTTATCGTTGTTACTAATTTTACTATCTTTTGGTTAAAATGACCCTCCATATAGCATTTAATGGTTTTGCTTTAAATTACTTTATATCATATTAATATCACTTTCTTTTGGCTTGTATTTGCCTTGCATTTATTTGCCAATATTTCCATATATTTGTTTAGGGTGAGGAAATTATAAATAGCATACCAATGGATTTGCTCTTTCATTGAGATAGTTAACTAATATATGTTTAGTAATCTTACTAATTCTTGGTCATGTTTCTATCAATATATATTTTCTTTTTGTTCTTTTAAAATATTTGCTTGCTGATTTTCCCTATTTACTTTTCCTGCATAGAAGTTTGGTTTTTTTTGCTATTGTTTATAATCTTTAATTTGGAAAGAACAAAATCTACACTTATTCCTTAAGTAACTAACTTAAGGTTTCCAAAGACAGTCATAAAATTATATTAAAGTAACCATAAGAGTTAAGGGCAAAGTAATCATTTGTTAACTACCACTGATGAAAAGTAAAATGCTTTGTGCCTTTCAAATACTCTGCAATTTCTAGATTGTAATTTAAGATATGAATCCTGTATTTTTCCTTTTTAATGTCTTATACAACAGAAGCTGTGTATTTAAAGGGAAGCCAAATTTTGTAACTCATGTGGTACTTTCAAAATTATTAGCCTAATAACTTAGTCTAGTAATTTTTACTAATAATTTGGACTAATGGCCCTGTGCAGCCACTATTTCCCATCTGATCTTTGACACAGTTTGTATTGTTGTGACTCAGGTTTTCAAATTATTTTTTGATGTTGCCTGGATAGCATATTTTTAATCCATATGTATCAAAGAATGACTTTCTGTTGCCTTCACACATTGATAACTTGACTAGGTATAAAATTCTTTCAAAGCTGTGTAATAACAACAGCAACCATGAGGAGAGAAGGGGGAGGGTAGAGAGAGGAGAAGGTGGGGGAGGGAAGTGGAAGAAAAAGAACATACATTTTGCTTACTATGTCTCATGTACTCTTCTAAATACTTTAAATATACTAATTCACTTAATCCTAAAGATGACCATAAGAACGTGTATTTCTTATCTTTTGTATTATTGATGAAAATGAAGCACAAAGAGGATAAGGGCTTTGACCAAGCTCAAATAACGAATATTCAGCAAAGCTAGGATTTGAAACTAGGCAGTCTGGCCCCAGCCTCTCTGTAATCTTGACATTTAACCTCTCTATTCCTTTATATTGTAACATTTAATAGCAAAGGAATTAAGAGAATCAATGTCCTTTGTAGGGAACTTGTTGAAATCTATGTTAACATTTTTCTTCTCTGTGTGTTATTTTCTGATTATTTTTGTGATCCTGGGTTTTTAAAGATTGCATAAGAATATGTCTAGGTGTGGTCTGTTTTCACAAAATTGACCTGTAATGTACTTCAAAACATATTCTAGCTTTTGAGGCTGAGATCATCCTTTTGCCATAATGGAGTTTTCCTTTTTTCCTTTGACCATTGCTTTTGATCCATCCTTTCTAGTTTTCTATTTATAGAAATTCCATTTTATATAGGTTAATCTCTTGGTCATCTATGACCTCCATAATTTCCTGGTCTTAATTTCTGAATTAAGGCTGTATATATTTATCTTTTACTACATCAGTTCCATTTTCATCATTTTGCTTCTTCTGATTCCATTTTATCTATTAATTAAATAGTTAAGTTTTCTGTATACATGTGATACTTCCAGATCATAGGTTGTTAGACTGTTTTCCTTTTCCATGATGATGCTCACATCCATATTTGTATTCTCTCTCTCTCTCCTCCTCTCTCCCCCCTCTCTCCCCTCCTTTGCCTTCTCTTTCTCTTCTTCTCTTTCTCGTTTTCTCTCTGGACTTCAATGAGTTTTCAAAAGTTTGGGTGGTTTTTCTGTTTACTCAGCCTGCAAAGAAGAATTTATACTCACTTAGTAGTGGCATATTATCAAATAGAAGACTGATAGAATTTATATGGGACCCCCCCTAAAGCTTTCACATTTTTAAAGACAGAAGAAATAAATGAAAAATAAGGGGGAATTACATTCACAGTAAATTTGCATAATATGTTCAGAGATTCAAAGGTCTAGAAGAATTGGGAGGGGAATTAGAGCCATAGACAATTACAGCAAAGAACTTCATTTCCAGTATTTGTATGAAAGCCCTCCTGGAAGAGCAGCCATTGGCATTTCCTGGACCTCTAGAGGGTTGCGGCTTATGATAGAAACGTGTCCTTTCTCAGCCACTTCCCACAACCCTCTGTTCATGCTACTTGCCACCTTGCTCACCAGCCAGCCAGTCCTGAAAAGTCTTCCTGCAATGCTCTGAGGACTGAGCTGATCAGCAGAAACACCAGAAGGAACATCCTGTTCTCAAGGGTCTGATGGGGGAAATAAGCATTAAAATGGTGTGTTTCAACATAATATGATAAGGGATATAATATGTAAATATTGGATACTTTGATAGTTTAGGGAATGGATACATATTATATATACCACGCGTAAGTGAAACTTTCGGTAGAGCTACAAACTGAACTCACTTTGACTGAATTGATTTTTGAATGTGTTGAGACAGATTTATTTGTTAGTTTGGTTTAGTTTTATTTTTTTAAATCGTTAATCAACCATTGGGTTATTTTGTTCTTAATAGAATGTAGCTTCTTTTCTCCTCTCTAAGTCATCTTATGCCAAAATCAGAGTAACAAACTGTTCTTTTCTCCTCACATCTTTATATATCCATCTGTCTCAAAAGCTCACCCAGAAAGTTGCTTCCAGTGAAGTCAGAAGGCCAGAGGCAAAACAATCAACTTGTCTACTCATGTGCTTGTCAAGTAACTGACACGCTGAAACAACCATGATCACCAAACTGTATCTTAAGCCTATACATCATCTCCTCACAGTTTACACACTATTATTATTCACCTTGAGCAAAGAATTTAATAAGTTAAAAATGAATTTAAAAAGGAAAAAGTTTGCCTGATATATATATATATGTATATATAGTAAACCCAAATGAACTTTTTGGCCAACCAAAGAAAGAAAAAAAATATATATATATATATATATATAAAATAAATATATATTCAATATGTAATGCATAGAAATATACATATATTTTATATATTTAATATTATAGATATATAGCTATATCTGTAGCTACAGATAGAGAGAAATACACATATATGTCAGTGTCAGTTTGAAATTTGACAGGTTATTGGTGGGAACATGTGTATAAGCATTTGCATGGGGAATCCATTCATTATGAAAACCATTTATCCCTACATGACAATAAGGCAAACACAAGAAGACAAATCAGAAAGGAAGAGTGAGGATGAAAACTCAAAGCCTTGACGAATCATTGCATTAAGAGATTCTTTTCTCAATTTGCTGATGGTCTGTTTCTCCAGATTGACGGTAATCCAATACCATATGTGTAGTTCAACCCCTACGGCTTTTAGTGCATGCCTCGTCCAGATTCAGGCTGCTAGGTCAGCAGTTTCAGCTGCTTTTGGCAGTGTTTTGATTTTTCACAAGAATTGTTACAGTAACTCCAAATCTGAGTTTCTTAGATAAACTTTTAAGCTAAATACTTTTATCT
Source organism: Physeter macrocephalus (assembly GCF_002837175.3). Classification (NCBI taxonomy): domain Eukaryota; kingdom Metazoa; phylum Chordata; class Mammalia; order Artiodactyla; family Physeteridae; genus Physeter; species Physeter macrocephalus. The sequence goes on along the minus strand of NC_041220.1, from coordinate 30,608,800 downwards.
CTTCACTAGGGTATCAGATTACAAAGAAGCCAACAGTGTTCATGCATATTTATAGTTATTCGGATAAATGATTAGGATTTATAAGTACTTTCTGACAGTTTATAGAGAAGTTTGAGAAACTGTCAATCTACTATGATATATATATTTACATGTCCAAGTTAAATTTTTTAGCATTTTTTTAATTGATAATTTTATTTGGATGTTTAAACAGTATTTCAACAAAAGTGGGATCCCAAGTGCTTAGGAAAATACTTATTCTCTGTACATTCCATCATAAATTAAAGCTTTTTCATAGAAACAGTATTGTTTGCTTTGGGGGAAGATTAAAATGTCACACATAAGTAAGCAAAAGACTAAATACGTGAAAAAAACAAAGGCCCTAATTTACAAAAAATGTACCCAATTAATTTTTAATAAGCATAAGAGTCAATAAAGCAGATAAGCAAGTGAACATCTAGAGAGGACATTGTTTTGTGCTCTCTGGAAGATATCAGATATTATCAATTTATACGGAAAAATTATTTTCCTTGTGGTTCCAAACTGTTTAGATTTTTCTAATCATTGCTTTTTTCCAGGTGAGGAAATATCCCTGCATAGCATTCCCTGAAAAGCTTTGAACTTTGTCATTTGAACTAAGTCATTTGAATCTTAGGGAAAGGGAAAAAAAAAACAGATACAGACCATGACTTCAGGGAAGTCTAATTCAAACTTATGAGAGTGGACTGCCTTGGAAAGACAGATATTCTCTGGGACAGTTTTTGCCAACTCCTGGGGTTTAAAAATACTGCTTGGGGAAGTTGACTTCTTCTATTATCTCTAATAATTCATTTAGGGAAAATGACCTTGTTATGCAACTCTGTTTGGAACTGTTAATTAAAATTAACGAGGATCTTGCTGCTTTGCACTGGCTTGTTTCTTCAGTCAAGCTAGTTTAATCTGGACTGGTCTGACGTCTTGCCTGGACAGGTTTGACATTCTGCCAAGAAGCCAGCAATAGGCTGGGGAAGGTTAAAACACTGAGCTGGCAAGTAGCAGAGGTTTGAAAGTTGAATTTTGGGCAGGAATAAGAGGAAGGAGCCTGATGGCCAGAGGTAAAGGTGACAAAATTCTAAGTTACCAATGTGGAAGAAATCTACTCCTTCTGTGTCTGAAAGATTTATGCTTTTTGCAATTATCAGTTAAAAACTATTCATAGACATTCAGAAAATTCCAGCAGTTAGATAGAATTGCCACTGAAAAACATACATACTCAAGAAATACTGAAATATTCAATGCCAGAGACCTGCATTAAAGATCATCTCTCTATTTACCTATTTTGCATTTTAAAAAATAATAACTAGATTTACTTCCTATAAGAGCCCCAATTCTTGGTTTTACAAGTAGGAAGTATTTCACTTTTAAAATATATTTTAAGAAGTAATGATTTTTTTTTAACAACTTACTGGATTCCCTAAATATGTGTGATATATAATTTATACTTGGCAGATGCAGATATTTCGGTCACCAAGGAGGGGATACTAAGGAAGTTAGAGGGGCTATAGCAAGATGCAAATATCACTGTTCTCTCCCAATCAACACACACCATTTCCTTCTCCTAGCCAACAATACAAGGTTGTATTACTTTGTTGATATTTATACCATACGTAAACTTGGGAAACAGAAGTGTTCACAATTTCCTAACTATTTAGCAGTCACACTTTAATAAACATGTCTTCCTTTCAATATACTGCTTACATTCAGTCCCTCTATGTGATGACTAATTAGTACTAAAATAAGGGGAGTATTGTTAGATGTCAGTTTTCCCTCAAAATGATCTATAGATTCCACAGAATTCCAGTCAAAATCCAGCAGAATTGTTTTTAGGAAATCATCAAGCTGATTCTAATTTCTGTTTGAAAAGGCAAAATAAAATAGCAATAAAATATCAAAGATAAATCTTAAAAAAGAAGAAGAAAGATGAATAACACTAACTTATTTCCAGACTTTGTATAAAGCTACAGTAATCAAGACACTGTGGTATTAGAGAAACAAAGAAACATAAATCAATGGAACACAATAGAAAGTCCTGAAACAGACCCACATATATATGGTCAATTGATTTTTGATAAAGGTGTAAAAGACATTCAATGGTGAAAGAATCATCTTTTCAACAAGTGGGCTGGAACAATTAGTTAGCTATTCATTTTTTAAGTATCTTGATCTATACCTTGTACACTATAGAAAAATTAACTCAAAATTACTCATGTGCCTACATGTAAAACCTAAAATTATAAACGTTTTAGAAGAAAACAGGAGAAAATCTTTGTGACCTGGAGTTAGCCAAAGATTTCTTAGGCATGACACCAAAAGCACAAACCATGAAAGAAGAAAAGAAAAATAAATTAGATTCCATAAAAATTAAGAACTACTCTTCAAAAGGCATTATTAAGAGAATGAAAAGTCTAGCCATATATTAGGAGAAATATTTGCAGGACACACATCTGATTTTAAAAACCTGTGTATACATAATATTAAACATCTCTAAAAATTCAATAGCAAGAAAGTAAACAACTCAATGAAAATAAATGAGCGAAAAGACTTGAACAGATACTTCACTGAAGAAGATATACAGATTGCAAGTAAATACATGAAAAGATGTTTAACATCATATGTCACCAGGGAAATGCATTAAAGCCACAGTGATATTCAACTAAATACCTATTAGGACGGCTAAAAAAATTTTTTTTAATAAGCTCCAGTGAGGATGTGGAGCAATTAATGGTGAGAATGTAAAATTGTAAAGTCAGTTTCTCAAACAGTTTGGCCATTTCTTAAAAAGTTGAACATGCACTTACAATAAGATTCAGTAATCTGACCCCTAGGTTTTTACCTAAGTGAAATAAAAAACTTTGTTTACACAAATACCTCTATGCAAATACTTATAGCAGCTTTCTTTGTAATCAACAAAAACTGGAAACAATCCAAATGTGATTGGACTAGGGAATGGATAAACAAACTGTGGTCCAGCCACACAATGGAATACTACTCAGTAATTGAAAGGAGTAAACTATCGATATTCACAACTTGGGAGATTCTCAGATGCATTATTTTAAGCAAAAGAAGCCAGACTCAAAAGGCTATAAATGAGATGATTCCATTTATATAACATTCTTGCCAAGGCAACAGTATAGGGAAACAAAATAAATCAGTGGTTGCAAGAAGCTGGAAATGGGGAGAAGGCCTTACTACAAAGGGTCATGGGGGGATTTTGAAGGTGATAGAATTGTTCTGTATATTGATTATGATGGTGATGATGGTTACAGGTACATGTTTGCCAAAACTTGAAGAATGCTGCACTACAAAGAGCAAATGGGGGGAGGAGTTGGGGGGGTGGTGGTAATTATTTTAAAAAAATAGTAAGAAGACAGAGAAGGCAAAATTTAGAGCCATCAAGGAAGGGTGAAATATAGTGGAGCTAGGGATTAGGGCAATGAGGCCAGGGGAAGAATTCTTTGTGAGCTGTTGATCTTAGGCATGTGAGCGAGTTACTTAACCTCTCTTCTTCTATAAAATGCAGACACGTAACACCCACTTCATGGGGGGCTCTGTTGCTAAATGAGAAAATGTAAATGCTTTGTCTTAGCACAAAGTTTGACAGGTAACGGTTATCCTAAGTAAAGGGCAGCTGTATCTGATGCCTTTGTGCCCTGTGTCACGTGCTCTGGGCCCCCCTCTGATTTCAGCCACGGGTGGGGTGTGTCTCAGACTCACAATGCACTGACAACATCTTGTCTCCAGAGTGTAGCTCTCTTCCTTCTGCACTCTGTCCCAGGTTCTGGGAACACTGCTGGACCAGCTGAAAGTGCAGCCCAGGAATGTCAGGGAGTAAGGACCCCTGAAACAACCCTCAGGCAGTGGTGCACAGCAAACAGCTTCTTGTCCTCCAGAAGGAGAATAGGGGGGGTTGCCCTGAATAGAGTCCCCTTGATCACAGCAGTGACCGCAATAACGTCCCCTCATGCCTTCCACTTCCCCATATGATACTCTTTCCTCCCTCTCTCCAGCTTCCTGAGATCACCTCTCAAATGAACTGCCTAGGCCCAATGGCCCATTTCAGGCTCAGCTTTCAAGAGAGCTGTTGCCAGAAAGCTGAATTTTTAAATCTGATGTGATGACTTAATGTAACATCCATGCCTCATGTCCCCAACCATACAGCCTCCTCTTCAGTAAAGTCTATTTATGTTGTGATTTTGTAACTCGCTAAGTGCCTGTGTCTCTATGATCATCCTCTGCGGTCTTATGCCACCACGGAGTGCAGAAGCTACCTATGCTGCCTGTGGGTTTGTGTCACAATCTCCTTCCACTCTGGGCTCCTTCACCCTTTGCTACCCAACAGAAAATCTGTGCTTGGAAATGGGTGGTATCCCTCTTCTTCTATCTCCAATCCCCACTTCTTCCTGTCCCATGCCTAGTCCCTTCCTACCCCCAGGACCACTACACACCGCTGAGCTACTCTGTAAGATGGGCTAGGCCTAGCCTGGGGCTCCTACAGACACAGATTCAGTTTCAGTCCATTTTACAGAGTAGCTCAGCGGTGTGATAGTATTAGAAATGGAGAGGAACTATTGATAGGTATGGGACAGGCAGAAGTCTGCCGGAGGAACAAACACAGACATGGCAATACCCTGCCCCATCCCAAGAAAGTCATGCTCTAAGCTTCCGCTAACATCTCCTTTCATTGTTTCTTCTACCCCTCACTCCTATTCACGGTTATGTGGGAAACAGCTCGTAGTTATTCGCAAAACCTACTTATACTACAGAAGAAAATTTAACCCAAGACCGTGAAGCAAATAAGTCCCATTGTAACCAGATTTCACAAACACAAAAGTAGTCTTGAAATATTGTTGTATCCTTTGTATCCTTTAAAATGAAATTATTGTCTGTATATCGCTCTCCACATCTTGTTATGATATCAGGTTGTGCTTTAGATGGTTTTGTATCTTATACCAGTGTTGTCTAGTAGAACTTACCGGGGTGATGGAAATGATCTTTATCTGCACTGGCCACTAAATGCTTGAAATTTGGCTAGTGTGATTGAGGAACTGAACTTGTAACTGTAATTAGTTTTAATAGAAATCAAATATTAATTTAAATGTAAATAACCACATTTGGCCACTCTCTAATACCGTATTAGGGCTATAAGTTCATCACCAATCTCACAGAAATTAAACCTCTATCTCCTAAGGGCATTCTATTTTTGTTTTCTGGGCAATGCTGGTACTTTTAATTTTAATTAAAAGTAAATTTTAATTAATTTTAATCCCTTTGAATGTAATTATTAGTATATAGTGTATAGAAAAACCTTAATGCTTTTAAATCTGTCATCATCCCGAGTCATAAGCAAGCCATATTTCCTTTTAAAAAGTTTCAAGAACATAAACAAACAAAAGCTAAAAGCCTCTTGAACAGGAAGACTCTCCTCAAAAACCGAATATGTGGTTTGACCCCAGACTCCATATACTCTCTGGCTCCCATAGGAAGCAGATTCAAGCAGATTATTAAATAATCTCAGCCTCTCACATGATTTTGTTTCTCTAATTTGATAATATAAAGAAACCGCAAGAGTGCCCTGTCCTGTTCCTTTATTTGTTGCCTATACCATCGCTGTCGAAAGCCTGAAGACATACATGATGTTTTTTTTCTAGGCAACCTAGCCTACTTAGAAGTTATCAGAATGCAGGTGACCAACAAAAAAAGTAACTTGTTGTGATCAGTAAAAACAATTTGAAAAAGAATAGGTACATGTGTATGTATAACTGAATCACTTAGCTGTACACCTGAAACTAACACAACATTGTTAATAAACTCTGCTCCAATATAAATAAAGATTAAATATATATATATATAACTTATATACAGTCTAAAATAAGGTATTAATGCCCCAGTTCACTAAAGTTGTATTCTCAGATGTCAAGTGACTTCATAATTATAATTCACTCATCTTTACTCAGGCCCTTTTCTCCATGCATTGGAAGCAGCATCCGGTATTATCGAAGACGCCTTCCTTGTTGAGCTCCTCTCCTCCCTGCCTTCCCATAGCCTGTGCAGCCTTTGTTTCAATCCTGCCTCTCTGACCATTCCTCATTCTACTCTCTCTTTGGTTTTTCTTCTGCCTGCACCGTTGTCAGGTTTTCTCCTTAGCCTTCCACACTTCTCACACTCTGTCTCTTGAAAACAGAATTTGTCCATCTCTCCCATGTATCTCTCAGCCCTAGACCGATAAGTCCTCAAACGGAGCTTCTCCCGTAAGTTTCTGATCATGTTCTGCAACACTCCGTGCATACACATCTCACTGCTGCCTCCGTTCTAACATCTGTAGAGCCTGGATCATCACCTGCCTCCATAACCAGGTCTTCATCCTGACTTTCATCCAGACCATGAAGATCAGAGTCATCATCCCCTCCTCTTTCCTCACCTCTGATAGCAAATGAAATTCCTTTCCTATCATCACTACTTTATGTCAGTTCCTAGACAAATGTCGTCTCCTCATTAGTCGCTATTTTTCCTCCATTCAACCCAACTTGCACTCTCACCATATTAATCTTTTGAAATTGTTCCTTTCAAATCACTCCCCTTATCTGAAAACTTTAATGGATCTCCATGACTTAGATAGCATCAAATCTAAACCCCTCAGCTTCGCACTCAAGCGTCTTACCCTTCACATGAACCCCACCTTCTCTACCATTACCTCCTTCCTAATGCAAATTTTGTTCCTGCATCCAGACTGCAGTTTCCCACTTCTAAGATTTTGCTCACAGAGCTTCTTCCCAACCCCCTGCCCCCAAATGCCTTCTCCTCCCCATGCAGTCTATTCAACTCTGGCTTATTTCAGGTCCAAGCTCAGCCCCCTTCTTCATGTGACCCTTTTAGTGTTAAGCCTCTTCTGATCTGCAAAAACAAATATTGCCCACATCACTCAGTTGTCATGTATTGTTACTTGACTGGGTAGTATGTGTATCTGTATGATTCCATGTATATCTCTGTGTTTGCATGTGTATTTGTGTGTGAAAATTAGGATATATGTAAAGCACTTAGGTTCCTGGCACATAAGTGCTCAACAAGTATTAGCAATTATCAGCATGATTAATTTTTAGTATTACTACTGCTAATATTATTATCATGGAAATGTTCTACCAATGTATTCTACAGAGCCCAGCGTAGTGTCTTGAAATTAGTATGTGCTTAACAAACACAAATTCGATAAAGTAATTTTCATGCATGGATGCTTTGCAAAGCAATTCATAGAAGCAGAGAAAGAAGCAAGTGCTGGAGGGGGCTTAACTAATTATTTTGAGTATGGAAAGTAGATTTCGCCTAGAAAATTCTTTTCTGAAAAGCTTTATCCAGTTTGTATATACATCCAAATTATAATATATTTAGTCTCTTCTCAGGGATAACAGCACTCCTCCTACCCATCTGTCATGTCAGGTTGCGCTGAGCAAATGCTAATTTACCTTTTTGATATACCATTTGACAATTTCTGGTTTCAGATATCACACGCAAGGTTGCACATCAGTGAATCAAATTTGAATCCATATTGTCAAGTTCATATTTAGAATAAAATTATGTTGCATCTCTCATATAAACTTAAAACTAAAGTTGTATATCAAACGAGGTTGTGCATGTAACTTGAATGCAGAAGATAAAAGCAAGGCAAAGGAAGACATTATTACCTTATTGGCTTTGAAATTACTGAACCATCTCAGTTGATTTATGGAAGAAGGTTTAAGCAGCTTCAGTTGAACTTTTGCAGTGCAACTTCTGGATGCCCATTCCATTAATTCATTAAATAAAAAGAGCATTCTTTTCATTTTAATTATTTCAGCTACACATGTTAAATAAGCTCAGAGTTAAACACAAGCAATAATATTCCTGTCATTTTCTTTCACCTGCCAAGTCTTCAGAAATATAACCTATATTGAGAGAAGTAATTCTTCAGTCAAAATGATTTTTCCCAATGCAAAGGAAGCAGCATGCAATAAAAATTCATATAACCCAGTCATTCGGTACAAAAATAGAACTGAAAAAGCATTAACAGCAATTTAGTTCAATACATAGGAGAAAATTGCCTGTGTTTACTTTAATTTCATAGGATAAATATGTATTTCAGATTTTCCATATTCTTAAGGTTTTTTTAATTTTAGAGACTAATTTTATTGTAAGCAGGAGTATTGGAGATGTTTTAGTTTTTGAATCAAAAAATATCTGTTTTGAATATATTAGAATCAAAATATATTTCTGATTTCTGACCTTCAAATTCAACAATAGAGGCAAAGAATCACAGACATTAGGAACAGATTCAAGCAGTAAAATATCCAAATGGGAGTTTTCTAAGATGCAGTGGAGGTGGCGGGGAGGTCCCAGTTTTGTGGGCACTGGGAGAGAAATGTTCATTCTGAGAACATCCTCATTCCCTCATGCTAAGTAAGTAAGTAGGTAGGTAGATAGATGAATGGATGGATAGATGAATAGATGGATAGATGGCTAGCTGGATAGTTGGATGTGTGGACTGGTGGATGGATGGATGGATGATGATAGATGATAGGATAGATAGATAGATTAGATAGATAGATTAGATAGATAGATAGATAGATAGATAGATAATAGAAACTAAGTTACAAATAATAGATTCTCTACAATGTTGCAGCTTCTACACAAAAGTCACCTTGGCTTAGATACAAATTTTCCCAGCCCCTTAATGTTTTGTGTCATCATGTAAAAGCAGCTGAACATAGTACAGTAACACAGCTCACTGCAGCAGAGTGCAAACGGAGCCAGTACTATACCCAGTGAAACGAGCACTGTCTTGGAAGTGCTTGGTGGGAGATTTTCCTCCTTTTATGCATTTTGTACCGAGTCTGAAACTATTCCTCTACTTGCAACATATTTCTCTTCCCTTATTTCCATAATTCAGACGCTTCAACCCTCTCTTACGTTCACTTCTATCCAGCTACCTTTACCTTTTCCCCCCCAGAGGTGAAATCTAAAAGTTACTGTAGTATTATTTTTAAAGACTATTGCATGTCGTTTTAACTGAATTATTGTTAGTAATTAGGTCTGTTATTTTTTGTAACATACCAGTTATAAAGATGTACAGGTTTGGAATGACCTGCCCCAATTCTATCTTTCCATTAACCTCTGTTATTTTTCAGAGATGATTTTGCCAAACATGAGGTTTTTCAGAAAAGCCTATATCATACTATAGCAAAAGAAATGTCTGTATTCTGTTCTAGAATTTCTCAATAAAATATTTCATCCTTAAGTTAAAAACCATATTGCCTATGTCAATTTTAATTCATCATCCATATTTGTTTCTAAGATCCTCCAAAGGCATTTGCAAATATCCCTTCCTTTTTCCCACTATCTGATCTAGCCCTGGAATATAGAAAAACCGTCAACATTTACAAGTTATTCATAAATCAACTTTGGTGCTGTAGAGTGTTCATCAAATGGGTGGTCATCAAAAAAATATAGTTTTCGGGCTTCCCTGGTGGCGCAGTGGTTGGGAGTCTGCCTGCTAATGCAGGGGACGCGGGTTCGTGCCCCGGTCGGGGAGGATCCCGCATGCCGCGGAGCGGCTGGGCCCGTGAGCCATGGCCGCTGAGAGAGGCCCGCGTACCGCTAAAAAAAAAAAAAAAAAAAAAAAAAAAAAAAAAAAATATATATATATATATATATATATATATAGTTTTCTCAAAAATATTATTGGATATTAATTGGTTAAGTCATTTAAATGTTTTACTCTACCAATGATCTGTGATTTACAACGTTCTACCTATCTAATTACAGCACTGTGAGTCATCTCTCCTATTTCATTGCACAAGACATCTTTTAAAAGATAAAAGGTTTTTGTTCACCTGTCATATTTCTATTCATCGTCTTCTCTTCATTCCCCATGTTGGCCCCAGTCATGTGGACTTTGGGATGCTAGTCACCGGCCTGCTATCTTTCTGACATATTTTTGCAAGTATTTTTGGCATTTCACTGTGCACCAAGCTTGCCCTTTCTCTCACACAGGCTACATACTTTAGCGCTTTCCCCCTCAGCTGAACTCTTCCATCTGTCTAATAAGCGATTAATTCCCTTGACAAAAAAAAAAAAAAAATAGACATCAGTGGTAGTTTTTTAATATATCAGTTTTTCGTACATCAAGAGAATGGCTTGGTCCAATTCAAGTGGTACTCCTTTAGCTTTTTTATTCTTTTTATTTTGTTTTGGGTTTTTTTTCAGATCAATAGATTTTTTTCTTCAAATTGAAGGAGTCAAATATAGAATGTGAACTCTAGAGCCAAGCTTTGGAGTTTACACCCCCTTCCACTATTTAGTCACTATGTAATCAAGTTATTTAACCTCCCTGGGCCTCAGTGTCCTCATAAGGATGTGGGTATATAAAATAAGTAAGTATGTATGAAGTGCTTATAACATTGCCTGGCACATAACAAGATTACATAGTATATGTTACTATCACCATGATTATTATTTTATGCCATGCTATTCCTTGATGCTGTTATACTATGTATTTACAGGTGTTGAGATACGAAATATACTTTGGAGTTTCACGTAGAAAGACATGGCAAATCAGAGTTGACATCTTCAAACACACACATGCACACACACACTGTGAGAACATTTTAAAATCTTATCAGTCATCCCACCACATCGAAACATTGACTAGGAACTCAAAGCATTCGACTCTTGGTAAACTGGGATCTCACATCCTTGCTGGATTCTTCCACACCAACCATCTAATAATCTGAGGAAATACGATTTTGAATTATATTCTGTAATTGACTAATGTTCAAGAATGAGACATTTTATTAGACCGTTTATTCACTGAGAAAATAATAGTTCCCATCCTGTGCCAAACACCATGCAAGTTGCTGAGGGTGCAAAGATAACAAAAAAGTTCATAGTTCTTATTGTCTCCGAGTTTATAATCTGGTGGAGAAAAAAACATACAAAGGAAACAATGTAGTTTAAGAGCTTAAAAAAAAAAAGAATAACGCAAGGTTCCATGAGAGTACATGGGAAGGGCAGGTATGTTGAACTTGGAGGGTCAGGGAAATCTTCCAGAGGAACGGCTGTCTAAATGGAGACATAAAGGGTAAGTGGGAGTTAGTAAAAGTCTGGGTGAGAAGTTTTCGGAGCAAAGGGAAGAGCATATGTGAAGACTACTGTATCTGTGATAGACCACAAGGACTTAATTGTTCTTACTACACTTGTCTGTTCGTCTACTAGAATAAAGACAGAAGACTTGCCTGCTTAGTGCACTGCTATATATCCATATCCTTGAAAAGTGCACATACAGTGATATACAGTAGGAGCTCTATAAATATTTGTGGGATGAATGAATGCATTTCAACACAGCTCTGTTATTTTCCACTTACATCTTCCAACAAGGAACTCTGGTTAGTTTACTCTGATGATTAAGCCTGAGGGTTTACAACAGTATCATTTATGCCTATCAAGGATCTACTGCACAAATGTAGTATGTCATCCTTGTGTTCCTATAAAAAGCTACAGCTTACTCTTCAATGTTATTGAGAGACAAAGAGACAACAAATATTATCCATATTAAGAAAAAATGATAGTAGTATCTCTTATCTTTCCATGAGCTTTATGAACTGCCATTAAGATTCAGCCATGCAGATACAGGTTCAAATGCTTGCAACCTAGAGTTTCCCAGTTGTTTTCCTATCCCAATCATAGAAAGAGTGAATAAAAGTAACCCCCAAAGTCTTAAATACTGGTCAGAAAAAAAATGCATTCAATATTGGATTAAAAATGCAATAATTTCAGCTATAGGTTCAAGACAAGAATTTTGCCAGGGTTCCTAAGTGAGTCCTAAAGTCTTCCTGAGGAACCACAGTAAAATATTGAATTGAAGTAAACCTAACAAATGTATGAGGTAGACAATCTCAGTTCTAGGAATCAGCAATTCTGGTACAAGCACAGGGGAAAATTGTGAAACGACAGGTTTATTTCTGGCATCTTTCCACTTTCCCTGTCAGAAACCTTTGCATTCTCACTGCCCAAGCCACCCTTCCCACCCCCCACCCACCATCCTCACTGAAGGCTGATCCTCTCAGGCAGTACCTCACTTCTCCACTTGTCTCTTTATCCTCTCACCTTTCAAAATCTCAGATGGATCGGAGACTTCATTTTCGTATATTTGAGGTGTTCATCAAAGGCTGTCAGACCCAATAAATAGCACAGAGACGAAAGCCCAGTTAAACTAGCTATGTGCTGTGCAGTCCTGGCAAGTTCCATGAGCTCTCTGAAGCTCTGACTCCTCATCAGTTATGATAGAGTGCCATCCCATTGGGAAAATGTAATCAATGATCAAAGGATTCCATACTGGAGAGTTAATGATTAAAATGCTCAATGCATCCTTCCAGAAATAGCCACATGTTCAAAGGACATAAGGCCAAAGTAAGAAAAGGCTTACAGGAGGTTTCCTGGCATCAGGAAGAGAATAAGGATAAGTAAATAAGGATAAAGACTTTCCCAGAAAACTTTAACCCACACTTTGTGGGCAGCTACCTACTCCACCTATTTCAACTGGTATAAGGTGGTGCATACAGAAGACAGTTACGAAACAGAAACTTCTAGATAATTAAATGGTTCCAGCCCAGTTATTGAGCCCAGAGCCAAACATATTTTAAGTGCTCAATTAATTTCTAGCTAAATGAAATTGACCACTGCCTTATATACTTTAGTGTGCAGTTGCCTTTTGAGTATATTTGTATACTTCCAAAAGTGCTACTACTTTTCATTAATTTTAGAATGGATATTTTTCCTCATTGTTACACCTCTGAAATCAGGATACATCTTACGATTTATTACAATTAATTAGCCTTTTTCTTCTTTCTTAGTGGTACATAAAAGATGGAATCTTCGATTCACTAAAATGTTAACATATAGAATTCCAGAAGATGAGTATGCAATGAGTCCTGATTGAAAGTCAAAGAGCAAATACTCAGTTTAGTGGACCATAGTGATCTATTATGCTTCTTGGACGCTTAGTCTCTGAGCACCAAATTTAAGGGTATTTTAAGACAGGTATGAACAAGGTACATGTGTAAAAAGAAGTGTTTTGTGATGCCCTAGGAAATATATAATTATTTCAGGGGAAGTGAGCAAATCTCAAAATAAGATAAATATATATTCACTTTAATTTTTAAAAGTACATACCATAATTGTTTCAAAATGACAAGATGTGAAAAAAAAGACTGCTAGGCTGTCAACTCTTTATAAAGCTTGAATGGTGTCTTAATCTATTGGAAGTTGTGCATTAAGCAGTTTGGAAATCACTACTTTGTATTCATCAATATTTACGTAAAAATGCCCAAAGTATTATTGTTCCTTTAAGCAATTTCCAAATATTCATTCTACCCAAGTGATTTTGGGGAAATCATTAAGAAAGGAAGGAAAGAAAAAGGAAGAGAGGGGGTGAGGGAGAGAAGAAGTAAAAAAGGAAGGAAGCCACGCATTGTTGACATAAGCACAGCAAGTTTATATTTAATTTTACAAATTTCCATTATTTGGGGTTACTGTAAACATAGCCATGTGACTCCCCATGGCAGAATTAAGATTCTTGTAGAGCGCAATTATCAGTGTTGACTATTGTGTACTCACGTTCTCTAAGAAATTATTTGTTTTTAAAATGACATTTCTGTATCTGTGAAGACTCAAATATTTCTTATTGTCTTGATGTGTTTTGGTTTTATATTTTGATTTACCATCCTGGGTGCAATCATCAACAGATCAGATCAGAATATACATTTCATAAAAACAATACAGAACATAAAAACTCCAACCTCACACCACAGTTTCACACATCTGTGCCAGTTAAAGACTAGGACCAGGGGCTTCCCTGGTGGCGCAGTGGCTGCGCGTCCGCCTGCCGATGCAGGGGAACCGGGTTCGCGCCCCGGTCTGGGAGGATCCCACATGCCGCAGAGCGGCTGGGCCCGTGAGCCATGGCCGCTGAGCCTGCGCGTCCGGAGCCTGTGCTCCGCAACGGGAGAGGCCGCAGCAGAGGGAGGCCCGCATACCACAAAAAAAAAAAAAAAAAAAAAAAAAAAAAGACTATGACCAATTCCAGATGCTCTAGTCTATAATATTCTCTGTAGTCATGGAAAATATCACATCAGACAGACCTGTTGCACCATGAATTCTCAACTTTGAAGTTTCTGAGACGTCATGTACAGCTTGACAAAATCTGCAGTTGCTTATTGCATCATCCAGTACACCTCTTGTGTTAATTTAAACAATTCCAATGTAAAAGAAAAGATTAGATTAAAAACAAGATAGGGTCTTCCCTGGTGGCGCAGTGGTTGAGAGTCCGCCTGCCGATGCAGGGGACACGGGTTCATGCCCTGGTCCGGGAAGATCCCACATGCCGCGGAGCGGCTGGGCCCGTGAGCCATGGCCGCTGAGCCTGCGCGTCCGGAGCCTGTGCTCCACAACGGGAGGGGCCACAACAGTGAGAGGCCCACATACCGCAAAAACAAAAAAACAAGATAGATCAAGGAATCCACTGAAATTTCAAAAGCAAAGTAAAATCCTACAACTTTTAAAACAAGCAGAATATATTCTCTGCTTTTTCCCTAAAACTTGACCATAGACAGTAAACAAAAAAATTGACAAAAACTCAATTTTAGAATGTTATTCTTACAAAAGACAGTGAAATAACCCAAATGTCAATCAACTGATGAATGGATAAACAAAATCTGATATACCCACACAATGGAATAATATTCAGTGATAAAAAGGAATGAAGTATGATACATGCTACAACATGGATGGACCTTGAAAATACTTTGCTAAGGGAAAGAGGCCAGTCACAAAAGACCACGTATTGTATGATCTGATTTAGTTAAAATTTCCAAATCCAGAGAGACAGAAAGTAGATTAGTGATTGCCTAAGGCTGGGAACGGGTGATAGATAGAGAGTGACTGCTAATAGGTACAATGTTTCTTTTGGGAGGCGATGAAAATGTTCTAAACTTAGATTATGGTGACAGTTGCACAACTCTGTGAATATACTAAATTGTACACTTTAAATGGGTGAATTGTGGTATGTGAATGACATGTCAATAACACATTTCAGAAGATAGCACAATAGCTTATAGGTAAAACTTTTTCCTCCTAGTAAATGGCAAAAATGTTCTCCATGGCAGAGATAGAAATGCTCTGCTGAAAGCACTGAAAAATAAAAAGAGAAAAGGGGAGCCTCAGTAGAAATTTACTGAAGAGAACTCAATATGGAGCCAGTTATCCAATGCTATTATCTGTGTGTAAATAAATGATTCCAATAACCAGAAAACAGTCTTGGAGTCTGAGAGGGATAGTCAGATAAAATACAGGAAGCTCTTAAATTTGAATTCAGACAATGAATAGACTTTTAATATAAATGTCCCCAAATATTATATAGATATTAAATTAAATATTATAAAAATATTACATATCTGGGGACATACTTAACATTAAAATACTATCCATTATTTGCCTGAAATTCAAATTTATCTGAGAGTCTTATACTTTCTTATAAAGAGCTCAGAGCAATTGAAAACAAAACCAGGGTAGGTCTAAGTAAGAATGAGGGAAAACTGTTCCAGCCATATATCACCCATTCATTTATTTAGTGTTTTATACACCCAACATTGGAGATACAACAATAAGATGGATTCAGAACTTAGAGTCTGGCAGAGAAGACAGACAAGTGAAAACGCAATAACAGTGAAGTATGATAAATGATAGAGGATGACAAGAAGACAACAAGTGAAGAAGGAAAATCAGGAAAGATGGGCAAAGGCTCAGAGATAAAAAGAAAATGGCTAGTTCAAAGAAACAAAGTTCCATATTAAAACACACACACACACACACACACACACACACACACACACAGAACAAGGGTAGAATGAAGGAAAGATTATTTTAAGAGCCATAGAAAAGCCAGACCATGGAGGGTTGTGTTTTTTCATTTGTTTTAAATACATTTTATTTTTTAAAGCAGTTTTAGGTTCACTACAAAATTACGCAGAAAGTATAGTGTTCCCATATACCCCTGTCCTCACACATGCAAGGCCTCCCCCACTGTCAACATCCCTAACCAGAGGGGTAGATTTGTTACAATCAATGAACCTACGTTATCTCCCAAAGTTTCCATTAAGGTTCACTTTTGGTGTTATACTTCTATGGATTTTAACAGATGTATAATGACATGTACCCACCATTATAGTTTCACTGCCCTAAAAATCCTCTGTGCTCTGCCTGTTCATTCCTCCCTCCCCGCTAACCCCTGGCAACCACTGATCTTCTCCTGTCTCCATAGTTTCACCTTTTCCATAATGTCATGTAGTTGAAATCATCCAGTATGTAGCCCTTTCAGACTGGTTTCTTTCACTTAGTAATATGCTAAAAATGTAAGGTTCTCCCATGTCTTTTCATGGCTTGGTAGCTCATTTCTTTTAAGAGCTGAATAATGTTCCATTGTTTGGAGATAACATTGTCTGAAGGGTTTTTAAGTCATCTTAAAAGTACTGATTTTAAACAAGAGGAAATGGGATCACATTGCTTAAAAAAAATCACTCTGGTTCTAAACTGGAGAATGGACTGGAGGAGAGGACTGATAAGAAGATTACTGTTGTAATTTGGAGGAGAAATGCTGGTGGCCTGGAACAGTGTGTCAGTGGCTAGGGCGAGACATGAGCATAATCAAGGCATAAAAGGAAACAGAATCCTAGGACTTCGTGATTGATTGGTTGTGACAATGAAGAAGTAGGAGGAGTGAGGTCGGCTTCCAGTTTGGACTTTCGTGTCATTCACTGAAAGAATGAGAACTGAGAAGGGAGGAGAGAGTTGTAGAGAGCTACACTGAGATAATTTGGGGGCACATTTATCTTGAATCATCTCCAGGATATCTATCCAAGCAGTGGCTTCCAGTTGAGTATACTAATGGCTGGTTGAGTATACTAATAAAGAATTCAGGAAAGAGGTCTAACCTCCAGGTGTAGATATGGGAGGCATGGCCAACAGAAACAAAACTGAAGCCTAGAAGTGGATGCTCATCCAGAGAGTGTGACCAGAGTTAGAAAAGAGGGGTCAGGACAAAACCTCAAAGAACACCAGCATTTAAATTCCCTTCAGAAGAACGGACTTAAGGACATGGGGAGGGGGCAGGGGAAGCCAGGACGAAGTGAGAGAGTGGCGTGGACATATATACACTACCAGATGTAAAATAGCTAGCTAGTGGGAAGCTGCCACATCATATGGGGAGATCAGCTCGGTGCTTTGTGTCCACCTAGAGAGGTGGGATAGGGAGGGTGGGAGGGAGATGCAAGAGGGAGGGGATATGGGGATTTATGTATACGTATAGCTGATTCACTTTGTTATACAGCAGAAACTTGTAAAGCAATTACATTGTACAATTACAACACCATTGTAAAGCAATTATGCTCCAATAAAGATGTTTAAAAAAAGAAAAAATAATAAAATAAAATTAAAAAATAAAGTCCCTGCAGAGGAAGTGACAGCAATCAGAGATGTTCCTAAGAAGCTGGGAGTTGGTGGTATGACAGAAGTAATCGAAGAGAGCTCCAGGAGCTGGATTAAGGCTTTAGAGACATTAAAAGATTGTGGTATTCTGTCTCCAATAGGAAATTTAAACTTAAATATATATTTATATATGCATGTTAAAATTAAATCATTATATGTAATATATTTATCCATTCATAAAGCATGATTCAACATGTATATTGAACTTAAACTGTCTTCTTTCTAAATTTCTCTGATGGAAGAATTTAGGTAAATTCAATGAGGCTAAATTTCTTCAATGTTTCCTTGATTGGGAAAGGACTTCAAGCATGTACTTAGTCTACTTATTCTGCTGACAGGGGATGGTTAGCAGTGTTGAACGTTTAAGACAGTAAAATTAAAATTGCAACATGCCCACTGGATTTAGAGACAAATCCAGTGGTAAACTTGACAAGTTTACGTAGAGATGGGTCAGAATCCAGAAGGAAATGAGTTGTAGGAAGTGGGTCAAGAGGAAGGAAATGGAGACAATGAAGATATACAATGCTTTCAAGAAATTTGGCTCTGGAGCAAGAGAGACAGAGAGTGCAAAGACTGGGCTGGAATGTGAGGCTGGAAAATGGGGCAGTCTTGAGTGTGTTTAAATGCTGATGGGGAAATAGACAAAGATGCCTGGTCAGGCCTTACAGAGGTTGAACTCCTCCTGGTTTGTGAGAGGGAAAAGAAAGACAAGAAAGGGTATATTTGCTGACAAGCTTATCAATCTCATGGCTGGAAATTCAAAGCGTTTGGTATAATAGCTTCACTTTCTTATGAAATAGAAGGAAAAATAATTGCCTGAACATAAAGGGAAAAATGAAACAGTGGTTCAAGGTGAACGATAGGCTGCTGGAAAGAATGAGGAAGTTGACTAGGAGCCCATTGTGTCTGGGAAAGAAAGACAGTAGGACAAAAAGTTAATGATCTAGCTCTTTTTTTCACTGAGTAGGTATTCTTAAATTAATATAAGACCACTTTCATACACACATGTACACCAATGATAGAAATATCTTCTTAACACCCCTTTTAATGTATCATAAAGATGTAAATCAAAAGAACTCCATGTATAGAACAATCTCTCCTTCAAAGCAGAATATTCCAAAATGAGAGTCCAGGAAAATCAATGGCTGCCACCCAACTGCTTATAAATGCAAAGAATCAGGTTCAATTTACTAATCATCTTCAATTCTATTATCTATGGTTAGATGCTAGAAGCGTTGATCTGAATAATCCAAAACAGCAGATATTCCAAAATGATTTAAATTGGGTTCTGAAAAATATAACTATTTACATTCCCAATTTGCTTCAATTAGGCAAATATTAAAAATAGTTTGAATTCTCTAGAAAAGTACGCAGTGATATCAAGGGTCAAAGATGATCAGAGTTTAGAGAGAATCCAGAGATTACCATTTAGCAACAAATAATAAAGAAAATGAATCCCCTCAATTGTATTGAGGCAAATTTTTAATAATTACAAAATAGTTGATAAATAAATGATCCATAAATTTTCAGAAGCAGAGCTGTTCCCATTCTTAACCTGACCCCAGTCTTATCCTGAACTGAATCTTAAACTCCAGGTGCATTCCTTCCAATACCCAGGCTTACCGAAATTACTTCTCAATATGAGTGCGTTGGATGGAGATATAGCCAGCCTAACCTAATTATACTGCTCTCACATCCTTCATCCACTCACTCATTCATTTAACTCAATACATTCAATCTTAGTAATCATTCAAGTTCTGAGAACTTACTTTGTGTCAGGGACTGGGTTAATTTGCTAACATCACAGAAATCAATAACAGAGATGACTTAATTAAATCACCAGTTAAAAATTATGAGATATGATTGATGATAGTTGTGTACTCTAAGGGAAAGCAATGGACTACCCATCCAAGCCTGGTGTTCACTTATGAATACTTCCCAAGGAACATGGCCTTTGAGTTCCTAAAGAATGAGTAAGAGTTAATCAGGTAGAGAAGAAAAGGGATCAGGAAGAATAATAATGACAGGGGATCAGTTTGGACAGAGAAGTGAGAGATGTGATGATTCATTCAAGAAAGAGGTTTCTATTGTAAACAGTGCTGCATGAACATTGTGGTACATGACTCTTTGAATTATGGTTTTCTCAGGGTATATTCCAAATAGTGGGATTGCTGGGTCATATGGTAGTTCAATTTTTAGTTTTTTAAGGAACCTCCATCGACAGATGAATGGCTAAAGAATATGTGGCACATATATACAATGGAGTATTACTCAGCCATAAAAAGAAATGAAATTGAGTTATTTGTAGTGAGGTGGATGGACCTAGATTCTGTCATACAGAGTGAAGTAAGTGAGAAAGAGAAAAACAAATACCGTATGCTAACACATATATATGGAATCTAAAAAATAAATAAATAACTGGTTCTGATGAACCTTGGGCTAGGACAGGAATAAAGACGCAGACGTAGAGCATGGATTTGGGGACACGAGGAGGGGGAAGGGTAAGCTGGGACGAAGTGAGAGAGTGGCATGGACATATATACACTACCAAATGTAAAATAGATAGCTAGTGGGAAGCAGCCACATAGCACAGGGAGATCAGCTCGGTGCTTTATGACGCCCTAGAGGGGTGGGATAGGGAGGCTGGGAGAGAGGGAGACGCAAGAGGGAGGAGATATGGAGATATATGTATACGCATAGTTCATTCACTTTGTTATATACAGCAGAAACTAACACAACATTGTAAAGCAACTGTACTCCAATAAAGATGTTAAAAAAAAAGAAAGAAAGAAA
>NC_041220.1:30576867-30588385 GCF_002837175.3 Physeter macrocephalus | reverse complement strand
CAGGAATAAAGATGCAGATGTAGAGCATGGATTTGGGGACACGAGGAGGGGGAAGGGTAAGCTGGGACGAAGTGAGAGAGTGGCATGGACATATATACACTACCAAATGTAAAATAGATAGCTAGTGGGAAGCAGCCACATAGCACAGGGAGATCAGCTCGGTGCTTTATGACGCCCTAGAGGGGTGGGATAGGGAGGCTGGGAGAGAGGGAGACGCAAGAGGGAGGAGATATGGAGATATATGTATACGCATAGTTCATTCACTTTGTTATATACAGCAGAAACTAACACAACATTGTAAAGCAACTGTACTCCAATAAAGATGTTAAAAAAAAAGAAAGAAAGAAAGAGGTTTCCTCCGATGGAGCAGAAGGGTGGGATCCTGCCAAGATAAGGAAGTGGATCACATCCTGTAGGTCATGAGGATGTTTTTGATGGAATCTTTAGAATGACATGATGAGGTTCATGTCTTAAAGCAGTTGCTCTAGATGGATTGGAGAGTTTGGGAAAAACTTCAAAGCAGAGAGATGAGCTGAGGAGTCTTAATGAGACAGATGCAGTAGAACTGGAGGAGGTGAAATCCAGAAATATTAAAGGGGCAAAAACCACTGACCTGTTCATTGATAAGAAGGAGGCGATGATGGGAGGGGAGGAAGAGCCTGAGCTAATTCTCCATGCTTTGGTGGGACATGGAATGAATTTTGGCATTACCACTCACTAAGTTAGAGACTGCAGTAGGAGAAAGAGATTTGGGCAGAAGGCAATAAGTGCAGATTTGGACATGCTGAGTTCACAATGCCTGTAGGGATAGTCTTCTAGAAATAATCAAGGAGTCAATTAATTAAGTGGGTCTGTCACCCAAGAGACAGGTCAAATCTGGGGATTTAGATTGGGAATCATCATAATATAATGAGCGTGGAGGAAAGCATAGCCCATAGAGAGTGGAACAAAGAGAATAAGCAGAGAAAAGAAAAAACAACAGAGACCTGTCTGCATTACACCAACTAAAAGATAGTGAGTGTCCTGGTTAGTGGGGCTGAAAAGGCTTAGTCTTAAGGCTAAGGTAGAGTTTAACTGTTCTTTTTTTTTTATCATTTTTTTAAACTGAAGTATAGTTGATTTACAATTTTGTGTTAGTAGAATTTAGGTTTCTTTATCCTAATCAACTTGCCCTTGTTCTTCCACTCAAACTAATCCTAATCAACTTGCCCTGGTGGTTCCACTCAAACTAATTTTTAAATTTTTTATTGTTTTTTTTCTTGATGAGGTATGTTTCTTAATCTTGAATTATAATTAAACATTCTTTTTTAAAAATAACAGCTCCTAGATTGATAATATTTGCTTACTTTTTCTTTAGTTCAAGAACCTGAATCAATCTATAGATTATTTAACATTTACATATTATGTTTGACAGAGGAGAGTGAAGCTTTCTGTTGTAGAATACTCTATGTTAGATTACAAGTAAATGGATACAATTTCCTCCCATTTCTGTAAGAACATCCCTGTACAGTGTGACTTTTCTGTTCCTCACTATAAGAGGGAAAATCTTTATTCCTTGGATCTTGGGTTGTTGGGGTTTTTGTTTTTTGCTTTTACTTGGTTTGTTCAAAAGACAACCAGCAAACACGATGTGAGCAGAGACTTGAAAAAGGCTTGTACTTTGGGCCTTTCCCTCTCTTGCTTCCGGGAAACTTTCCTCCACCATGTGAAGAAGACCAGTTAACCTACTGGAGAGACCATGTGACACAAAAATGAGCCATCCCTGCTGAAAGGCTCTAGACTACCAACCTTCCAGCTGACAGATATGCAAGTGAAACTGTCCTAGAGCATGCATCCCCATGAGAGCTGCCAGCTGAGATGTACAAAGCTGTCTCAGAATAGAAGAGCCACCCAGCTGACCTAGAAAACCGTAAGCAAGTAAAATGATTATTATTTTCAGTCACAAAGTTTTGGGATGATTCCATTATGCAGCAATGGATAACTGACATTCCCACCTTCTAGAGTTGGAAAAGAAATAATTTAATTTGTTTTAAATAATTTCTATGTATCATTTTTTTAGATTCCACATGTAACTGATATCA
Source organism: Physeter macrocephalus (assembly GCF_002837175.3). Taxonomy (NCBI): domain Eukaryota; kingdom Metazoa; phylum Chordata; class Mammalia; order Artiodactyla; family Physeteridae; genus Physeter; species Physeter macrocephalus. The sequence continues at coordinate 30,586,304 of NC_041220.1, read as the reverse complement.
TATGGTATTTGTCTTTCTCTGACTTACTTCACTCAGTATGATAATCTCTAGGTCCATCCATGTTGCTGCAAATGGCATTATTTCATTCTTATTTATGGCTAATATTCCATTGTATAAATATACCACATCTTCTTTATCCATTCATCTGTCGATGGACATTTAGGTTGCTTCCATGTCTTGGCTATTGTAAATAGTGATGTAATAAACATTGGGGTGCATGTATCTTTTTGAATTATGGTTTTCTCTGGATATATGCCCAAGAGTGGGATTGCTGGATCATATGGTAGCTCTATTTTTCATTTTTTAAAGAACCTCCATACTGTTCTCCATAGTGGCTGTACCAATTTACATTCCCACCAACAGTGTAGGAGGGTTCTCTTTTCTCCACACCCTTTCCAGCATTTATTGTTTGTAGACTTTTTGATGATGGCCATTCTCACCAGTGTGAGGTGATACCTCAGTGTAGTTTTGGTTTGCCCATGTATACAAAACAGAAACAGACCCACAGACATAGAAAACAAACTTACGGTTACCAAAGGCGGAAGTGGGGAGAGGGATAAATTAGGAGTTTGGGATTAACATAAACACACTACTATATATAAAATAGATAACCAACAAGGACCTACTGTATAGCACAGGGAACTGTACTCAATATTTTGTAACAACCCATAAGGGAAAAAAATCTGAAAAAAATTTTTGTAAAAAGATATATATGTATAACTGAATTACTTTGCTACACACCTGAAACTAACACAACATTGTAAATCAACTACACTTCAATTAAAAATAAAGATAATTAATTAATTAATTTCTAAATTATAATTTCTGATATAGGAAGAGAATCTCACAGCAGGGAAACTTTACCTCTTCTCTGACTTTAACCAGAAAAACATACCCCACTTAAGGATTCTTTAGAGGTTGTAGACATATCCTAAATCATGATAATTAAGTATCTTGAATTTTCATCATAGTTAATAGCCTGAATTAAGTCTGGGTTGAGAGACAGGCAGTTCTAAATGTTTTCACCCAGTAGCTACACATTTTAAAAAATCATAATTTTTATGAAAGCACATAATTAGGGTTTTTATCCAAATAGTACACTGACACTAATTCCTGACCTTTCATTTTATTTTTGTTTAAAATTTAAAATAGATGTTCTAAAAACTATTTTGAGGGTGCCATAGATGTTTCTCAAAAAATCTAGGATGAAAATATTTCATAATCAATATCAATATTGCCACCAAAAAACTAAAAGAATTCTTTTAGAGTACCAGTCTCACAAGATAAAACTAGTTTTCTTAGGGTAATTATGGACAAGGTTTATGAAGTATTCTTTTTATATCACCCATAATCCCTCCAGTTTAAAGATGCACTTGATATGCATTGGTTGATTGAGCGAGTGAATGCATTATTGAGTGAGTGAATGATTAATGGGTCAATCGCATTGTTTCAGACTTTACGTGGTTGTTGTACTTCAAAAGATGTGATTTGAGTCATTTCATAACAAGGTTCTACCAGTATTGTACTCATAAATGAAACCATGCTAATGACTCTGAAAGAATCATCTCAACTTCGAGATCCTTCTACCTAAGTTAGATTTGCCAGTTTCTACCCAGTATTTATAATAGATTGTATTCTTCTTTTAATAGAAAAAAAAATCAGCTCATCTTTCACCTAACTTACAAGTTGTGCGATAGTTATAGATATATAAAATATGTATTTATCTTTATATTTAGAGATAACACTGCTCATGACAATTGTTATCTGAGTGAACAGGTGTGGCTGAAAAAACCTTTGCCTGACCAACTGTTCTCTCTACACCATACACACATAAAGACTCTTCTATGGTTGGCAGCTGTAGCCCTATTTGCGGAGCCCTCAGCTATTTGCAACTCCACCATTCAAAACCATACTCTCCCCATTACCGTTATTCATAAATAGCGATACGTGTAACTCATGCAAGTAAAGGTATTCTTCCTATTATCACTTGGAATTCCAGACTTATACTGACTCATACTACGTTTTACCTTCTGGGATCTTTACAGGTCTTCTGCTCACGCTGTTTTTGCTTGCCATCCTTCAGGTTAGCAAACTGCATCCATGTGAGCCTCCTATGGCCATACATTCTTCACACCTGCCTAGTCTCAAAGCCTCATGTTTCCGTAAGAATATTCATTCACTAGCAAAGTTTAGGTTCTTGCTGTCTGACTTGCCTATTTTAAGTTAAATACCACTCGCAAGAGGAACTGACGAATCTATTCAAGAAATAGTTTATTCATTTACTTACTGCTTATTTCTTGAAGCACCAGGCCCTGTTCTAGGTGCTGGGAACACAGCAACAAACAGTCACTGCCACAGTGGAGCTTTTATTACAGTGATGCACAGTTCTCTTCCAACTTCAGAGCAGAGCTAGCACCTCTTCTTTAATATCACTTAGACCACCCTTTGGCACCTAATAAGTGCTTAATACATGCCGATAAGACAGATCAGAAGTCTTGAAAAACCTCATTTTACGCTGGAGTCTTAGTATATGCAGTCATCCCTCGGTATTCGGGAGGGATTAGTTCCAGGACCTCAGCGAATAACAAAATCCACAGATGCTCAAGTCCCTCAAATGAAATCGTGTAGTGTACTCAATAGTCCATATCGTGGTTTCAGGATCTGCAGATTCAGATGCAAGACCCACAGATACGGAGGGTGACTGCATGTATGTATATGTATATTTATACAAACACACACAGACACACACACACATCTTATCTGCCAGTGAACCTTGGAGAACCCTGAACTTTTGATTGATTCCATTTTCTACTCATGATCATTGGATCTCTTGGATCTCCACACTGCCTAGGTAACAAAAAAGCATGATGGATTTTAGATCTCCTTTGTCAATCAAAATGATTAACTGGCTACCTTGCTTCCTCTCTGCAAGCTGGGATATGATTTCGTTCTTCCCAGACTTGTATCAAGCCTATGGTCCTATACTTACTCTGCCAAGATTTCCATCTGTTTTATTAGCATTTTTTCCTGAGTGCCTCAACAGTATTCTAATTGTGCGAGTATAGTTTCATGGCATGGATTTCAGGAGGCTTGTCTGGGGCTTGACGTGCTGCCTCGTCTTCTCTCTATGTATGGTTTTCAAATGCCAGTATTCAGCAGCACACCCACATCAACTGGAGGTAAGTCACGTCACAGGGGAAGAGTCAACACAAGCACAAGCATATCATTCCTTTACCTTATTTCTGTGCCTATTGGCTCAAGCATCTCAGAGATTTGTTGGTCAGTTGATTATCTATTCTGAAGACTATATTTTAGGAATTCCAGAGAGAGCTACTAATAGATTCTTACTATAAAAGGTCTTTGATATATCCTACCTACCCAACTTCATATTTCTTCCTCAATGTAAATTCTCTCCCCCCAAAAAGGTCTTGCTGTTTATATTGCCAAATTTGTATTCAAAAATAAACACTGTATTATCCAAATTTCATTTCCCTTCTGGACTTTTATAAATAGCACATTCTTTCCCATTTCTACCCTCTATACGATCTAAGGCAATGTTGGAGTAGGAGAGGAAGGAAACTCAAAAATGTATTAATGAATAAGAAGTATACAACTGGGGAACTAGGAATTGGGATTGTGCACACTACTTTGTATCCTGATCTGGACAGCAGAACACACATGAACATATTAAAAACCACTTGACTATTATCTCTATCCCTCAAAGCTCAAACCATAAAACAATCAAAAAGCAAGTGTTTACTTTGCACTTCCTATGTTCCTAGCTATATGGTAGTTCCCATGAAAAGAAAAAGATTATCATCCTCCCCAAGGATCCCTAAAACTTTAATGGAGAGAGAAGACCAAATAATAAAATACATGGCCAACAACAGAATGTCATTTCAGACTATTTTAGCAAAATCATAAATATCATTTAAAGGGCAAAATCAATGGTTCATCGAACGGTACCACTAATTAGTACTAAAGTAACTCAGAGACAAAAAGGTACTGAGTAGTCCAGGTGCTTCATGCAGAGCAAGGCCTCTCAGAAGAGGGACCATATTTATACAGTTGCACCTGGGACCTGATGTCCTTTGGTTATATACAACAATACAAAGTACTGAGACAGGAATTCGCGTGAAAGTGATGGCTGGTAGGGGATGGATGGACATTTCTCATATTTCCATAGCTGTCCCAGAACTTTTGAGCACCGTTCATATGTTGAAGAGTTTTCCCCTCCCCAAAGTAGAAGCTAGAAATTGTTTTCCCAGCTTCCCTCGAAGGTAGGGTATGGGCTCAGGACCTGGGCCTCGCCAATTCACCTCACACAAGACAAAGGTGGAAGAAGGCGGAGTGAATGAAAGAGTGTAGTGTTCAATTGATGCTGGCAGGGCAGGAAGAGACAGCCTTCATTGACTGCAGTCACAGTGGTCCTAGTTCTAGTGTCCCCTACAAACTTCAGAGCCTGTACTGAGTGAAGTTAGGCAGTACTGAAATTTGGAGATTGTTCCTGAGTGAAAGGCCACCAAGCTTGACTCTCTGGCCATCACAGAAAATCTATGACATAAAATTTATTCTTTTATAAATGTCTTATTATGTTTAAAATAGTGCAAGTGGGTTCTGTTGTTTGCAACTACAAACTTTAACAGAGACTAGACCGTGGAGAGCAGAATGTGCCTCTTGAATCAATATTTGTTTTCAAAAGGAAATAACAGTAGCCAGGACATTGAAGCAACCTAAATGTCCATGAACAGATGAATGGATAAAGAAGATGCAGTATATATACACAATGGAATATTACTCAGCCATAAAAAAGAATGAAATAATGCCATTTGCAGCAACATGGATGGACCTAGAGATTACCATACTAAGTGGAGTCAGACAGAGAAAAGACAAATGTCATATGATATCACTTATATGTGGAATCTAAAAAAAGTTATACAAATGAACTTATTTACAAAACAGAAACAGACTCACAGACATAGAAAACAAACTTATGGTTACCAAAGCAGAAAGGTGGGGGGAAGGATAAATTAGGAATTTGGGATTAACAGATATCACACTACTGCATATAAAATAAACAACAAGGTATTACTGTATAGCACAGGGAACTATATTCATTATCTTGTAGTGACCTATAATGGAAAAGAATCTGAAAAAGAAGAGATAGATAGATAGATAGATAGATAGATAGATATAAATTGATACTTAAATAAACAAAATAAAAAACGTATATTAGTAAAAATACTAAATTCAGAGACTTCCCTGATGGTCCAGTGGGTTAGACTCCACACTCCCAATGCAGGGGGCCTGGGTTCGATCCCCGGTCGTGGAACTAGATCCCACGTGCATGCCACTACTGACAGTCCGCATGCCACAACTAAGAGTCCGCATGCTGCAACTAAAGATCCCACATGCTGCAATGAAGATCCTGCATCCCTCAGCTAAGACCTGACGCAGCCTAAATAAATAAATAAATATTTTTGAAAAACACTAAGTTCATAACAAGGTCTAGAAAACTAGAAAGAAAAGCATGTGGCTAAAGGACACACAGGAAGCATGATAAATTTAACACAAGGGTATGATATGCATAACAGCATGAATGTTGACTATTTGGCGGGGGAGTGCAGCTCACCTGCACCCATCTGCACTCCCCTCCCTCTGCACTTCTTTGTGCCCTGGGAGGCTGACTTCCTTCTGTCCGTCTTCTGCATCCTTGGGCCCCCTGCATTATAAATTCCAGCTGGGTTCTACCAGTGAGGAGCATCACGAAGCAGAAATGTGAGATCAGAGGAGTCCATTCTCTTGGCTCCCTCCCTGCAAGTTCTCCTGGTCGGCAGCCTGCCTTGCCAAAGGGCTAGGCTCCTGCAAGGCAGCCTTATTCTCCACACATTTTTTTCTCTGAGTATATTTTCTTAGCTCTTGAAACATAGGGATGGTAAGAGAACTCCAAAGCCACTAGTACCCGAGTAGTACTTCTCCTTTCAGGCTTCCCACACTCAATCACACCTCTGCAAAGTCTCTTATAAACTCTCTTCCATTTACCCAACGGGGTGTGCCATCACTTTCCTGCTGGGACCCTAACTAATAAAGTATTGATAATACATGTTATTTGGACATCCGTGTCTTGTAAAACTATACAGACCTGCAAGGAAAAGATGAACATAACATTCAGAAGAGTGGTTGACTCCGGGGGGTGGGAAGGGAGCGAGAGTAATTAGATTGGAGAATGGTAAAAGGGAGACACAGAGGATATATATGTAATATATCCAATAAAGGTTTATTCTTAAGCTGGGTCATGGGAACATGAATGTTTTCTGTAGCATTCTTCATGATTTTTATGTTAAAGTCTATAATTTAACAATAAGTTTTCGCTCTCCCAAGGATATCTTTTAGTAAATAAAAGTCTTCGTTTCAATACAGTTTAATTTGTCAAGCTATTCTTTTATGGTTAAAGCTTTTTAGGTCCTATTTAAGAAAACTTTGTCAACCAAAATGGCAACACAGAAGACACCACCTTCTGTCACCTTACAAAGAAAAACAATTAGACAGCTATCCACAAACAGAAGCTCATACAGACAGAGAGTAGAGTGGTGGTTACCAGGGACTGGGGGCTGGGGGAAATGGAACGGAGGTCAAAGGGTACAAACCTCCAATTACAAGATGAATAACTTCAGGGGATGTAATGAACAGTGTGGTGATTATACTTAATTAAACTGTATTATATACTTGAAAGTTGCTAAAAGAGTAAATCTTGAATATTGTTAACACAAACAATAAACAGTAATTATGTGAAGTGATGGAGGCGTTAGCTAATGCCACTGTGGTAATCATGTTGCAATACATAAGTGTGTCAATTCAACACCTTAAATTTACACAATGTTATAATGCTGATTATATCTCAATAAAGCTGGGGGCAGTGGGGTGGGGTAAGCTTTACCTACTTAAGAATATCTAGGGGACTTCCCTGGTGGTTCAGTGGATAAGAATCCGCCTTCCAATTCAGGGGATGCAGGTTCAATTCCTGGTGGGGGAACTAAGATCCCACATGCCGTGGAGCAACTAAGCCCACTCACTCTAGAGCCCGCGCACCACAACTAGAGAGCTGCTCGCTGCAACTACTGAGCCTGTGTGCAACAACTAGAGAAAAGCCCGCGTGCCGCAACTAAGATCCCGTGTGCTGCAACTAAGACGGGACACAGCCAAATAAATAATTTTTTGTTTTTTTAAAAAAAGAACATCTTAGTCATTAAAATATTCTCTATGTTATATTCTAGGAGTTTTATCAGGATATCTTTCTCATTTAGGTTTACAAACTATTTGGGATTTTTGGGTGTGTGGTATTATGCTTTCTATGGTTGATGTATTGTGGCGTTCTCACGTCTAATATGGAGTTTAGGATTTTTACCTTTTGTTCAAAAGTGAGTTTAACCTGTTGATTCTTTATTTTATAGTGGCAGAAATTAGCTATAGGTAATATTTCCTCCTTAAATATCTGGAGCATTCACTGGGCCTGGGTATTTCTTTCTGGGGGTGTCTTAAGTTAGATTGCATTCCTTGAATAGAACTATTCATGCTTTCTTTTCTTCCATCAACAGTAAGTAGGTAAGGATAAATATTTACTTTTTTTCCATTTGGATATCCATCAGTCTTGGACCATTTGTGAAAACGGTTTTCTTCCCCATCTCTGCTCTGCTTTCCCTCCCCCCAGTGCCCACAAGGAGCACCTTGAATATAAATCAGGTTACCTTATATTTGTGGTAAGCTTTGGATATTTTATTTTGTTCCTTACTTTTTAATCTATCGTTGCATCAATACCTATTTTAATTACTGTAGCTTTGTAGTAAGTCTTGATACCTGATCACGTAAGTCCTAATACTTCTTTTCAGACTATCCTGGTTATCCTTGACCATTTACATTTCCACGTAAATAGAAAATCAACTTGTCACATTGTTTAGGAAAAAAAAAAGCTTTTTGGTTTTTTTACTTTTTGATTGGGATTGCATTGCACTTGCATTATATCCACACACCAATGTGGAAAGGATTGGCATCTTTATAATATTGAGTCTTCCAATTAATAAACATGGAAAATCTCTCCATTTATTTAGTTCTTTAACTTATCTCAGTTATGTCTTATATATAGTTTCCTGTAGAGATTTTCCTCATCTTTGGTTTGATTTTTTTTAACATCTTTATTAGAGTATAATTGCTTTACAATGGTGTGTTAATTTCTGCTTTATAACAAAGTGAATCAGCTATACATATACATATATTCCCATATCTCCTCCCTCTTGAGTCTCCCTCCCATCCTCCCTATCCCACCCCTCTAGGTGGTCACAAAGCACAGAGCTGATCTCCCAGTGCTATGCGGCTGCTTCCCACTAGCTATCTATTTTACATTTGGTAGTGTATATATGTCCATGCCACTCTCTGACTTCGTCCCAGCTTACCCATCCCCCTCCCCGTGTCCTCAAGTCCATTCTCTATGTCTGCATCTTTATTCCTGTCCTGCCACTAGGTTCTTCAGAACCAATATTTTTTAGATTCCATATATATGTGTTAGCATACAGTATTTGTTTTTCTCTTTCTACCTTACTTCACTCTGTTTGACAGTCTCTAGGTCCAACCACATCACTACAAATAACTCAATTTCATTTCTTTTTATGGCTGAGTAATATTCCATTGTATATATGTGCCACATCTTCTTTATCCATTCATCTGTCAATGGACACTTAGGTTGCTTCCATGTCCTGGCTATTGTAAATAGAGCTGCAATGAACATTGTGGTACATGACTTTTTGAATTATGGTCTTCTCAGGATATATGCCCAGTAGTGGGATCACTGGGTTGTATGGTAGTTCTATTTTTAGTTTTTTAAGGAACCTCCATATTGTTCTCCATAGTGGGTGTATCAATCTACATCCCCAACAAGAGTGCAAGAGGGTTCCCTTTTCTCCACATCCTCTCAAGCAGTTGTTGTTTGTAGAGCAGACGCGCAACCACTGCGCCACCAGGGAAGCCCATTTGTAGACTTTTTGATGATGGTCATTCTGACTGGTGTGAGGTGATACCTCATTGCAGTTTTGATTTCCATTTCTCTAATGATTAGTGATGTTGAGCATCCTTTCATGTGCTGGTTGGCAATCTGTATATCTTCTTTGGAGAAATGTCTATTTAGGTCTTGTGCCTATTTTTGGATTTCGTTGTTTGATATTGAGCTGCATGAGCTGCTTGTATATTTTGGAGATTAAAATCCTTTGTCAGTTGCTTCATTTGCAAATATTTTCTCCCACTCTGATGGTTGCCTTTTCGTCTTGTTTATGTTTTCCTTTGCTGTGCAAAAGCTTTTAAGTTTCATTAGGTCCCATTTGTTTATTTTTGTTTTTACTTCCATTTCTCTAGGAGGTGGGTCCAAAAGGATCTTGCTGTGATTTATGTCA
>NC_041220.1:30565873-30576274 GCF_002837175.3 Physeter macrocephalus | reverse complement strand
CTGCTACTTTACCAAATTCATTGATTAGCTCTAGTAGTTTTCTGGTAGCATCTTTAGGGTTCTCTATGTCTAGTGTCATATCATCTGCAAACAATGACAGCTTTACTTCTTCTTTTCCAATTTGGATTCCTTTTATTTCTTTTTCTTCTCTGATTGCTGTGGCTAAAACTTCTAAAACTATGTTGAATAATGGTGGTGAGAGTGGAAAACCTTGTCTTGTTCCTGATCTTAGAGGAATTGGTTTCAGTTTTCACCACTGAGTATGATGCTTGCTGTGGGTTTGTCATATATGTCCTTTATTATGTTGAGGTAAGTTCCCTCTGTGCCTACTTTCTGGAGGGTTTTTGTCATAAATTGGTGTTGAATTTTGTCAAAAGCTTTTTCTGCATCTATTGAGATGATCATATGGTCTTTCTCCTTCAGTTTCTTAATATAGTTTATCACATTGATTGATTTGCATATATTGAAGAATCCTTGCATTCCTGGGATAAACCCCACTTGATCATGCTGTATGATCCTTTTAATGTGCTGCTGGATTCTGTTTGCTAGTATTTTGTTGTGGATTTTTGTATCTATGTTCATCAGTGATATTGGCCTGTAGTTTTCTTTCTTTGTGACTGGTTAGATTTATTTCCAAGTATTTGTGGCTTTTGATGTCATTGTCCATGGTACTGTGCTTTTTAATTTTATTTTTAAATTATTTGTTGCTAGAAATTATGTGTTGCTAGTATATAGAAATGAAATTTATTTTTACATTAACTTGATTTAGAGTTAATGATTTTGCAAGCTTCACTCATTAATTCCAGTAATTTATGTGCACATTCTTCTGGATTTTCTACAGCAACAATTATTTTGTCTGTGAATAATGACAGTTGTTTATTTATTTTCAAGCCTAATGATTTTTTTTTGCCTTATTTTGCTGTCTAGTACCTCTAGTGCAATGTTGAATAGAAGTAGTGTTAGCAAATATCTTTGTCTCCTATCTTAAGGAAATAAATTTCAATATATCATGACTCAGTATTATATTTCCTATAAGATTTTGTACATACTATTTGTCAGCCTGAGGAATTCCCTTCTATTCCTAGTTTGTTTAAAAAAAATTACCATAAAGAAGTATTAGTTTTTAGAAAAGACTTTTACTGTATCTATTGAGTTAATGCTATAATATTTTTTCTCCTTCATTCTTTAAAAGTAATGGATTAAACGAACTGATTTGTGAATGTTAAAACTACTTTTCATTCTTGAAATAGTCTAACTTGGTTATTGTCTTAGCTTGGATTCCCCCAGAAGCAGGTCTGAGACAAGGATTTCGTTGCAAGTATAATTAGAGAGTTGAAGAAAATTCTGAAAGGAGAGTGGTGAAATGAGACAGAGAAGGAAAGGAAGCCAACAGAGTGTGGGTTATCAAGCCTGTGGTTGTGGTCAGTGACTAGAGCTCATGCTGACCAAGAAACTCTAGGAAATGGTGTGGGCACATGTCTTAGAGTTATCCAACCTGAGGAATGAGAGAACTGGAATATTTATAAACTAGCCTTCCCCATCAATCAATCATTTGTTGAATACCATTCCTGGAAAGTGTTAATTCTCTGGTATCTATGATCTCCATGCATGGAGACAGAGGGTCTTCTGCAGCTCCAGAAAAGCCCTCAGGCAAGAAATGAGCATACTGAAGGTAGAATTTGACCCTCCCACAGGCCAAATCTGCAACCCTGGTGAAATATCATCCTTTCAACATAGTGTGGAATTCTCTTCGCTAATACTGTGTTTGGGATTTTTTCTTGTATGTTCATGAAAGACATCAACCTCTTCTTGATCCTTTTTTTGTAATGGCCTGGTAATTGGCCATTGGTAATATTTCCTCCTTAAATATCCAGAGCATTGGCTGGGCCTGGATATTTCTTTCTGTGAAGCTTTTAACAGAGGGATTCCATTTTCTTTAATGAAACTATTCAGGCTTTGTTTTCTTGCATCCGTTTTAAGAAGTTGTGGTTTTAAAGGTACTTATTTATTCTGAATTTGCAAATTTCTTGTCATGAAATCTTATCTGTTGTATCCATATTGATACCAGAGAATATTTTTATCTTCTTGAATAGAGTACCTGACATCTCTGATGCAGATAACTTTGTTATCATTCAGAACCACCATAAGATTAAATATTAGGCTTATATTTGTATAACTTAAGAAAGTAAAGAGCTGCTCCACAGTGAATTTCTGCCTACACAGCTAAAAGCTACTAGTAATTTTTCAGTGCAGTTAACTCATTGGAAACACAGTTAACTTCACTTAGCACTAAATATGGAAGAAGCAACTGGAGACTCAAGAGTGAAACTCTGAGAACAAATCAGAGCAAGAGATTTCAACTTTGAGTTATCAGACTAGAAATGGTAGGTGAATCCATACGAAAGAGTTCACATTCCAGAAAAACAGGGCAAGAGGAAGTTGCCAAGGTTGAACAGGAAGGAAAGTGGAAAGAAACTGACAACAAAAATTAATTAGGAAGAACCAGAGTAATGATGTTGGACATATCAGAGAAGGAACATTTCAAGAGGGAAGAGTCGGTTAACCAAGCCCAACTGAAACAGTGGTCCTGGAGGATGAGGACTGAGTACGATCATTTGCTTTCAAGTGACATTTACGAAAGTCCTTTTAGTAAAGGAATAAATGTCAGTAAGGAATTAAGTAGTCAGAAAATGTGGATAATGGATTGTTTCACTTATTTCACAGAAATGCCCATACTGAATAGCCATGGTGCCAAGTAGTCAGAGATGTTGAAAGGTTTCTGTGCCAATAAAGGGAAAGTTCTGTACTATAACCTCGCCAATCAAGATGCAAGGAGGATAAAGAGCAGTTATGAGTGAACCGGGTCTAACACCCAAAGGTCAAGAACATTACAACACAAACAACAACCCCTTTTTCCTGAAACCTGATATTTAAGGTCCCACAAGATTTAATATCAAAAGAAAGCACTGCTTTTCTTCTGGCCCCTTGTATCACTTAAAGGGTTTTACCAATCTCTATAATAAAAGAAAAAAATACAATAATTCTAAGCGGAGTCATCACACTCTATCATTTTAGCTGTGTTTACTTGAAACAAAGAAGTAATGTGCACCCTGGGAAACGAAGCAGAGTGAACTCCTGTTACCCTCACTCTGTCTTTAAGGGCAGTCCAAACTTAAATGATTTCTGGAAATCTCAAGCATGTCGGACAGTCCTAATTTCAGAATCGCAGATAGCACTTTGATAAGCCTAAAGGTTCTGACAGTGAAGTTCTTGATCAACCCTGCTCCAAAAAGAAAGATAATTTTAAGATATTTTTCATGTTATTGCAGAGTAACCTCAGTGCTTCAAAAGCATAACCAAACTACATGAGTGCAAAGAGGCTAATTATAATAAATCTTTGTTAAACACAGTAATTGCAGAAAATACATGAATGTCAACAGGTCCAGTGTCTCAAGATATTTTTGAGGTCTCCCCCCATTCCTTCTCTCTAATGGAGGCTTTTCCTTATCTTTTTTCAGTAGAGATGAGCACATCTTCCTAGGATTGATGATGCTGGGGAGGGGATGGCAGAGAGAATAGAAGTGAATCCTCAGGACTCCTCCCCTGGGCAGATTTAATGATTCTAGCTACTCCCCATCTTAGCTGGAATAATGGGAATTATTAACTGCTAAGACTGCTTTTTTCCCCACCTCAGTCAGCTAAAAAAGTTTCCTGCAACTGAATATATGCATGAAAATGAAATAAATTAATAGATGACTTTTTTCCTAATACTACACTTTGCTCTTTTCTGAACTGCACAAATCAACAGTCCTGGGCCACGTGAGTTACAGTGTCAATGTTGCAACAGTATAGAGTTGGAAGGAACTTTTAAAAGGTTCTGACCCCAACCCTTCATTTTACCGACAAGGAAATGGGGTCCCAGAGATATAATTACTTGCCAAGGCCACACAGTTACTGGAAGATTTAGGGCTGAAATTCTAGTTATGTTCTACCACATAAACTTTTCTTGCAACAATAAACAACCAATTTCATTTTCTCCTTTCTTTCTTTCTTTCTCTTTCTTTCTCTATCTCTCCCTTTCTTACTCCCTTTTATTTTTTTCTTCTTTCCTTCTTTCTTCATTTCTTTTAAAAAATATTGAAACCAAACATGAAAAGTATTGTGTTCTTTAACCCACCACTGTCTGTCCCTCCAGGCACCATTAAGAAGCCTTCAGCAGTTTCTTTAAACTGAAACTTGTCATATAGATTCTCAGCCTAGATTATTTGTTTTTTTCTATTTTGAAAATAATCCTTATGTATTTTATATTTTGTTAACTTTTCAAAACTCACTTTACCTATGTACTGTCTATTTTAACACTGATTTCTATATGGAGAGCCAACACAACCATTAAAGTTATTTAAAGTGTATCCATTGAAGCAGTGCATGAAGTTTTGTGACACAGGTAAACAAAATTTAGCACGGTTTCATGCATCCAGATTTATTTTAGCACATTAGGTATAATTTTTTACACTGATTTTTCTTTACACTGATAGAATTTTGAAGTAGAAAAATATAAACTTGAGCACTAATCTAGTTTAATGAGTAACTGTTACCCAGAAGAGTTAAATGGTATACCTGCTGTGGTCATAGAGTTAATTAAGCATTAGAACCCAAGTCTACTGGTTGGACAACCTGTTCAATTGTTTACTCCAACACATCACAGATGAACACAGAGCTATATGCATCTTTCCAGTCCTAAAGTAAACTTTTGTGGTTTTCTTCAATAATTATTCTTTTTTATTTGGCGATGGGATGGGGAGAGGATGTTTTGATTCTGTCTGCCTTTCTTGGATTCCACCTTTCTTTCATCTGTGGGCCTTTGCTGCAGTTGCCCTACTGAATCGGTAAACAAACCTCCAGGTTCTTGTCTAATATTATCAAAGAAGGAAAAAAAAAAAAGCAAAAGCAGTTCCCTGCACTCATGAAACAGGTTTCCTTCCTGACTGGCACAAGCCATCAATTCTTATGAAAGTAGCTGCATCATGAAATCTGCTGTACAATTCCTTAAGAATTGGGGCATGGGGTAGGGGGTGGAATGGGGCTGAGTTTTCATGTTTCAACTTTTACAGAAACTACAGCTTCTGTCTCAGAGGAAAGCATAACTTTGCCTTTTTACTAACAATATCTCCTCTTAGCCAGTTCTGAATCCCACCCCCTTGACTCCCAGCTCATTGAATTAGGTGTCAAATTCCACTGCTTTTACTTCTGAACTCTCTCCCTATGTGCTATCTTTGAGGGTGGAGTTTCAACAGCATTATCCTAACTCAGATGCCAGTCAATTCTATGAGACCTAGACTCTTCAGTTAACCTCCAAATGTCTCCCTACGTCTAGAATCTCCTAACTTCAATCCTTCTAAACTGTCTCCATTTTACTTGAATGTCCTATAGCATAAGATCTCTGATTACGGTTAATCATTCCATTCTTGGCACTCTCAATTTCTTTGACTACCAAATCAATGACCTCTCCTGAGTCTCCCCAGACCCTTTTCAGGCTCATCTTCACTGCCAGTCTCTTAAAGATGGTACCCTTTTCTTTTCTCAATATGCAAGCTCTGCTGGCCAAATGCATTGACAAGACCTGTACCTAACTGATCCCTAACAAAGCTACAACTCCAGGCCAGATCTTTCTCTCATAGTTTAGAGAAAAAAATCTAGAGGTACTTTGTTCAGGATAGAAGCGCTGAGATGTGGAGCTATTCAAATTCAAATTTAAATTAGTTAAAATTTAATATTATTTAAAACTCAATTTCAAGTTGTCACTACCCACATGTGGCTAGTAGGTACCATAGCGGACAGCACAAATACGGAACATTTTTATCAATGCAGAAAGTTCTATTGGACAGTGCTGCTCTAGAACTTCCTACAAATGACATTAAAAAAAAAAAAAAAACCTCTACTTAAAATATCTCTTATATGAATGTCTAAACCTGCTCTTCCATATGAATTTTCTCTCCTGTCCCCTCCACCCTAACCTTACGACTAAGATCCCATTACCTTTGCAATTGTATCCTAGTTGATATCCCCGCCCGCACTCCTGCACACCGCCCCCGTCAAATTCATTTTCACAGTGCAGCCAAGAATCTCTTTCCAAAATGTAAATCCGATTCTGTCAGTTTCCCAGTAATAAGCCTTCAGTGGTATATAAGCCTTCCCAGTAGTTACATAAGGTGACCGCATAATTTATCATCTAAACCCAGACAATTTTGATAATAAAAGGGGATGTTATTAATAATTATGCTCCTACAGTAGGACTACAATGGGGCTCTCAGGTAAACCAGTGTTCATGGTCACCCTGTAGAGAGTCTAAATTTCTTAGCTTGGTTTAGAGCTCTTCTATGCTCTGGCCCTGTCTATCTCTTCACCTCAATAGATCTACCTGCCATTCACCAAATGCAATGTCTTGTGTTACATTTCTGTCCACTTGCTTGCTCTGATCCCTATACAAAGATCTCATGTACTCTCAGTGTCATGCCCGTTAAACATAGAATTTTAAAAGATCTATAGAAGCACTACACAGTAATTTTAAAGTATATGTATTTCCTGCTTATGAAATAGTATACAATTCTCAGAGAAATTTGGAAAATGTGGAAAAGTTTCGAAAAGAACAAAAGCATCCACATACCTACCACTCAAAGACAACCACAGTTAATATTTCACTGTGCATTTTTCTCTATCCATGTGTACACACATTGTTTTCTTTCAAAATTTATTTTTTACAATTTTGCAATAGGCCTTTATCATATATTATTTGTATTTTCTCATGTCATCGATATTACCTTATGAGTTTTAATGGCTGGATATTAATTCATTGTATGAGGTTGCACTGATTTAACTAGCTAATCTTGTGCTAGTGATTTCTTGAAATTTTATCAGATTTATACAATTAAATATGTTTTCTCAGAACAGAAGCACTTTATATTCACTGCAGACTTTTGGAAGGGAAAAGTGCAATGAAGAAGAGAGGTTTATCACATTCCAAACAGTGACTGATATGTTGTTTGAAAGATAAGTCTGTATGAAAACATATTTCTGAAATTACTATTAAGTCAACACGAAAATATTGCATTTCTAGAAATATTGCATTTCTTGGAAATACGCAAATTTTCAAGAATACAAATGTTGTACCAAGGTAGATTTTTTTCACAGCTATGAATATTTTTTCTCTTAATATCAGATACTGCCGCTAAGCAAAATTTTTCTAAACGTATACATGTTAAATGTGTTTTTAAGAAATACTTCTTAAGGAATGCACCAGCATTCCAGAAATTCTACCCATGAACATTAAGGTAGAATGTAACCTTTCTGAAAATTTCCACTGCGTTTTAATCACAGATGAAATAGAGAGAGATTCATTTTGTAAATGTTTTGTAAAATTTCTGACCTGGGAATTTTTGAAAATATAAATTATTTCTCCCCAAGATGTAAGACTTAACCAAGCATACTTGAACCTGAATTTATGGTTCCAGGAAACATAAAAATGATTAATATATCATAGATATAGTCACCATTTGCCATTTCAGCAAGTGAAAGGTAGACTTGTGAATATATGAATACCAGAACATGTGTCAAAAATGCTACCATAATTTTATAACTTGCTGCTGTTCTGCTAATTTTAAAATGACTCCATTCAATCTCAATTAAACTTTTAATATGCCACATCTTGGTACTCATTTGGCAAGGAAATGTCACAAATTTATTCTCATGGTCTCTGTACACTTACCTATTACAGAAATGTTTTAACTACCTCCTTTCAAACAAGAGATATCAAAATATTTAGAACAGAGAATGCAACAAGCTAGGATACATAGTGCCTAAGTAATATTAATAGGCAATTAGATTTTGAAGGAAGTAGTTAAGAACTATAAAAATACCAGTAATTCTTCTCTACTCCAAGCCCTAAACATACACATAGTATAAAACCCAGAAACCATGGTTGAGAAAACACAACCTCCAGAATTTTAGCAAACACAGCAGCCTGTAAACATAGCACCAACCAGCATCCATGTTTGCAGAGGAGAACCTAAGAGGGCGAGTGGGGTGTAGCCATTCTGAACTGAGCCTTGAAAAAGTGCATGGAACCTGCCTTTGTAGATGGTGTCTGGATGAAACTGGGGAACATCAGGGCTGAGTGTAGCCTGCAGGCTGTGCACACTTGTGCAGACTGATTATAGAAACATAGAAGTGCCAGCAAACACATGTGGGTGTCTTTGGCCAAAAAAGGAAAAAAAGCAAGCTAAGGCGAATGGTTCAGAGCAAAGCCAAACACACTGAAAGCATGATGGTTATTCCAGGATACACTTGTATGTTTACTAGTGAATGGAGTGTGGTGTGCGCTAACACAGGCATGAAAATTGGTACTGATCCTGATGTTTAGGGAGTGAACCCATATCTGTTCAGATCAATTAAATTACTCTGCTTCAGTGTTCAATTTAATTGAGATCATTTCAGTTTGCTGATATATTGATAAGAGAAGATCCAAACTCCAGTTTGCTGCAGGTACATGCCAAGAATCTCCATGGCTTTCACAGAACATCAGAGGGAGGAAGAGGTGATGAGTGAAAGCAGAGCTGATACCAGTTGGCTGGGCTGCTGAGATTAAGCCCACAGCTGTCCTAGCACCAGTGAATAGTCATCTCCTGTGACTTGCACTTTTCACCTTGAACTATGTAATTACTCCCTTGACTAGGGCATCATGCTAACCTTTTTTTTTTTTCTACTTCATTTGCAAACATTCTTCTTTTTTTTTTTTTGCTCTTTAGCTCCAAATTTTATAGACAAAACAAATATTTTTATAAATCAAATCACATTTTCCTTTGGCTTCCAATATAAATTTTGTAGAGCTCCTCACGTGGCCTTAAGGCACATAAGCTAAGATGGTGACCAGTGCAGGCAAGTAAAAGCAGGTGTCATACTTAATACCTGACCATTGTATAGGGCATCACAGTCTTTCAATCACTTTCACATATATTACTTTATTTCACGCTCACAATAATCTGGTAAGTAGGACAGCTGTTAGTGTACCAATGAGGAAACTAATCTGGATTTAGAGATTTCATGTGCTTCTCAAGGTCCCCTGACTAGGAGATATCCGGGTTTTCTACCTCAGAGTTAAGCATTCTTTCCTCTACAATGAAAATTGGATTGCTGCCATATTTTTCCAAAATTTCAAAATATATACATATGTTTTTGGATAAGTTTCTCTATATGTTTCTTATACATTTCTATATATAGACATGTAGATAAGATTTCTATAGCAATCCACATATAGAAATCTAGAGAAGTTTCTATATATGTTATATATATATACATATTTCTATATATTGCCCATTTTTTTTTCTAGAAAGAAGAGAGCTTGTCTGCCTAAATTCTCTAATTCCACCCCTGTCCTGACACTAGGAAGAGACAGGAATATAACATTTCCTTTGAAGTCAGGGAGGTTTGGGAGGAGGACTCTCTTCTCTGCCTACATGGGAAGAAAGGAAGGAGGAACTAACTCTCCATCCTGGAAATACACACAGAGTGAGTCCCCTATTTTAATGTAACGACAATGGTTTCTACACTCCGAAGTCACTTCTCATGCTTGGAGAAAGTTGGCATAATAACCTCCAACCTACAGGTCAGGAACTTGGGCTACTGAAAGTTTTATTTAAAGGACCTTTCCCTTTAGCACTGTCTGAATGGGAGGCTTCCTATGTCAACACATTGAGTTAGCCTTTGTCAAGAAATGCAAGCACTTGAATCCTTGTCAGACAAGCATTTCACTTTAAAGAAAGGATCTAGGAGACAAGAAAAATAGGCAACTCTTCTTGGCTTCATTACTGCCTTTATTTTGATCTTTTCCTTTTGACACTCCTTTTCAGGCACATCTGGGCAAGTCTACTTAGACTAAGCCCCATTAAAGGAAACTGATTTATGTCATAGAGTCTTCTGCCTATGTTTTCCTCTAAGAGTTTGACAGTTTCTGGCCTTACATTTAGGTCTTTAATGCATTTTGACTTTATTTTTGTGTATGGTGTTAGGGAGTGTTCTAATCCCATACTTTTACATGTACCTGTCCAGTTTTCCCAGCACCACTTATTGAAGAGGCTGTCTTTTCTCCACTGTATATTCTTGCCTCCTTTATCAAAGATAAGGTGACCATATGTGCGTGGGTTTATCTCTGGGCTTTCTATCCTGTTCCACTGATCTATATTTCTGTTTTTGTGCCAGTACCATACTATCTTGATTACTGTAGCTTTGTAGTATAGCCTGACGTCTGGGAACCTGATTCCTCCAGCTTCATTTTTCTTTCTCAAGATTGCTTTGGCTATTCGGGGTCTTTTGTGTTTACATACAAATTGTGAAATTTTTTGTTCCAGT
>NC_041220.1:30540621-30564847 GCF_002837175.3 Physeter macrocephalus | reverse complement strand
GATAACTAATAAGGACCTACTGTATAGCACAGGGAACTCTACTCAATACTCTGCAATGGCCTATATGGGAAAAGAATTTAAAAAAGAGTGGATACATGTATATTTATAACTGATTCACTTTGTTATAAGGCAGAAACTAACACACCATTATAAAGCAATTTTACTCCAATAAAGATGTTAAAAAAGAAATTTTAAAAAAATAATAAAATAGAACAATTAAACAATACACTATAATGAAAAAATTAAAAAATTAAAAAATAAAGGAAACTGAAAATTCCACAGTGAAGTTCTCCACTTGACTGAAAGATTTTCACTCTCAGGATGAGTGGAAATTGGACATGATTATCTTCCACTTTGAGATTCATTTAAAATAGAAACAGGTGCATCAAAGCCAGGTTGGGGTTAGTAATGAATGGGGAGAAACTGCAGTAACTATTAGGTTCAAGATTTGGCCAAATTCAGCATGAATAGGGCAGAGAGGTTGACAGACAGATTGAGATCAAGTTAGATTATAGAGACCACAAATCTCATTAGTCTGTACCTAGGACAATGAATAGTAGAGTCTGCTAAATTGTATTTTGAAATAAAAGAAAACATATTGGGGGGGACAATAAATTTTAATTATTAATTAGATATGTAGACCTTACCCTTAATTAGTTCACATTTCCCAAAGTAAATAAATACTCAGAGCTTTTTAATTCTCTGCTAACTAATAACAATGTTTAAAATGTTAAGCAAAAAAAAAAGTCAATTCCTGGAAATTGTGTACCTGTGCCTCTCATGCTATTAGTATTTTTTAAGTGACTTCTTTGCAAAAATGGAAACATTCTCAATTATTTTTCTTTCTAGATGTAGTCAAAGACCCTGTCTCAGGGAGCAGAGTTAGGGAAACTACCTATGGTGGGTATTCAGAAGGAGATGTCAGTGTATATGTTTCCCTGGGGTGGAATGACTTATTCTCTATCTTTTGAAGAACGGGTTGAAAGAATATCTCCATGAGAAATTTCTTTGCAGCCTCTAGAGACAAAATGCAAGAATCAAAAGGGCTGCATTATAGTTTTATTTTTCATAATTATAATTTTTTTCTTTTCTTAAAGTAAGCATGTAGATAATTGAAATAGCACCTATCATGAACAATCATTTGTATTTTTCTCCTTACTAGAATAGTTAGCACCAAACTCCTCTACAGAATGGTAAAACCCCAAGAGGGTAGGGGCCACTTGTTGGTTGTGTTCCTCAGTGTAGACTCAGCTCTTATCACAGTACCTGGAACATAACAAAATTTCAATCAATATTTGTAGAATAAATGAGTGAGTTGTACTGTATATTTAAACTGGCTTGAACATCAAACATCTGTACACCCCTATATATCAGAATGTATATGGTGAAGAAGGAGCATAGGATTTACAAGCAGACAAGGCTGGATTCTAATCTAAGCCAATCATCACATGAACTGAGCCTGAGTTCCCCCTCATATGAAATGAGACTTATACTACTCACTTTGCCTGGCTGTAGTGTAGATTACAGATAATACACACGCGCACAGGTAAAGTCCAGCAGAATACCTGATATATATATAACATGTCCAATAAATTGAAATTATTTTTACCATTTAGTACCTGGATCATTCTATTAAGTAAGTTTAAAATGAAATGCTAAGCCAAAGGCTAGTGCAATCTTTCATAAATGAGAAAAAATTCATCTGAAAAGAACAAGTGATTTGCCAAAGGGAGAAGGAGTTGAAGGCTGATTTCACTGGATCAGTCCTCTATTTTTAACAGCACATCTATTTCAGTAAATTCAGCCTATGTTTTCTTAGGCCCCACAAAGCTAAATATATGTGGATTAGTTTCTGTAATCATTTTTGATATTAATCTTAATCCCTTAAATTTTTATACCTCCTCCGTCTTCGAAACAAGGTAAATAAACTTAGCAACTTTACGTGATAAATCAGTTCTCCCGATGATCTTGGCCTATATCAATTCAGATTATCACAATATCACGAATATTTGTTGAACTTGATCATTTCAACTTTTTTTTGATCCATCACTTCAACTTTTTAGTTTAATGAAGAGCTAAGTAATACTTGGTAAAATACTCTTTCATCTTATCAAAACACTAGAAAAATTTAGTCTGTGCCTAAGGCAGGCTGTGATAATGTTAGGTGGCAGCTTGCCACTTTGCAGAGGGCTCAAATCACAGAATTCTTTTTAGCAAATTACAATTAACCTGGATGGCTTGAAAACATCTGGAGAAGACTTCAGCTCATGCATTTCTTAGCTCCCTGCCCTACAGTTTCCTCCTGTGCCTGCTTCTGTCATGCCTCCATCATAACTGCCTTCACCATCATTGTGTGTCTTGTTCCTGTTTCTCTAATCACTTACATCCTGATCTGCTGTGTATAGTTAGGGTCTGAACCATCAGCATCTTCATCTAGAGTCATCTGCAAAATCCAGCAGTGAGACACTTAGAGTAGTGGAAAGACAAGACTGGGGACAGCCTCTATTTGGTATGCAGAGGTGGTAAGCCTTGGCCATCCTTAGCTTCTTTGACTGAGGCTGCCTCATCTATATATCAAGGGTGGTGAAAACATGGATGGTTGCAATTCCTCAAGGTTATTCAGAGGCTCTAAGTCTCTGAAAACTGTAAGTGCTCTCCAAATATTGGTTGCTTTGGAGATTCTTACCAAAAGATCTCTTTTCCCTCGGGTTTACTTTCTACAATAAAGTGGGAGTTGATAACCACTAAGTGGGTGAGCGACAACACCATCAGGAAACTCAAGTATGTAGAAGTAAAGTGTATTAGTCAACTCAGGCTAGTATAACAAAACGCAATTGAGGGCTTCCCTGGTGGCGCAGTGGTTGCGCGTCCGCCTGCCGATGCAGGGGAACCGGGTTCGCGCCCCGGTCTGGGAGGATCCCACATGCCGCGGAGCGGCTGGGCCCGTGAGCCGTGGCCGCTGAGCCTGCGCGTCCGGAGCCTGTGCTCCACGACGGGAGAGGCCACAACAGAGGGAGGCCCGCATACCACAAAAAAAAAAAAAAAAAAAAAACACAATTGACTGGGTGACTTAAACAACAGACATCTATTTTTCACAGTTCTGGAGGCTGAGAAGTCCAAGATCAAGGTACCAGCCCATTTGGTGTCTGGTGAGGGCCTTCTTCCTGGTTTGCAGATGGCTGCCTTCTCACTGCTCCTTCACATGATGAAGAGAACTCCAATCTCTTCTTCCTCTTATAAGGACACTAATTTCATCACAGGGGCTCCACCCTCATGACTTCACCTAAACCTAATTACCTCCTAAAGGCCCCACCTCTAAAACCATCACTTTGGGGGTTAAGTTTTCAGAATATGAATTTGGTGGGGGGAACACAAATATTCATCCTTAACATAAGAGGTCAAAATATTTGGAAATATCCAAGACATCACAATGTATGAACAATGCACTGAGCTGGGAGCTAGGTGTAGAATTTTAATTCAGGCTTTCTGTCTTGCTCTATACACTGGGAAAGTCACTTAGCAAATTAGCAATTAATTATGTGCCACACGCCATGCTACGTATGTGGTGTGTGACACACATGCGTTGTTTCTAATCTTAAAATATTATAGCAAGGTAAGTATAATTATTCCTGTTTTGCAGATCAGACTCCAAGTGGTTTAGTAGCATGGCTAAGATCACAGACATACTAAACAGAAACCCCAAGATTAAGACCTAGTTCTGCTTCCAAAATCCCTCCCTTCCCCACTCTGTCACGCTGATGCTTTCTTCCTAGGTCGTCTTATCTGTGAATTGAATGGTCACTCCAAAGGTTTTCTTAGGTCCCGTTCAACTCCAAAATGTGATGATTGACTGGAGGTGATAGGTATCTGGACTGCACAGATGAGTCAGTAAAGTGGCTCTAAATAGATCAACTGATGTGCCTAGAGGTGGACTGTTAGTGTACAGGATGTGAAGGCTCTTCGTTCTCAGGCGCATGGGAAGGAGGCTGGGGAAGCTGCTGTCCCAGCCCTACGGCTATGAGTATCCTCTCCATTGATTCCAGTCTTCTGTGCAGATTAGGCGATTTGGAGTATGTCACGACCAAAGGTGTTTGGGAATCTCTGCAATAAATGAACCATGGCTATGTATAACAGAGAAAGTGCTCTGTGGCTTGAAACTATTGGACCGATTTCATCAGAGTCATGTCATGACTCACAAGATGACTTGGTTTCCCCAGGAAAAAGCCATAACATAATTTATACATTCTCTAGCACATACAGTTGGAGTAGCAAGTAAATTGCAGAGGCAACAGGCTAAGCCAAAAACACTGATCTTTCTTTAGAGCGTTCCTAAGTTACTGTACTTACGTGAAAGTTTATTTTAACTAATAGTCTTGCTGCATTTTTAAGACTTTATTAGGTAAATTAGGGCATATGTGTCAGGTTTACCTTCCACTGCTCACCAAAATGAGTTTTGAATTCTGAGGTGTAGCATCCAATTCTACTGAAATGATTCTAGTCTTTTCTTTCCATTGATTCAGTAATTTTCAAAGTACATTACATTGTAGAACTATGCAAAGTAGTCACCACAGAATACACTCCTTGACCTAGTTGATGTTTAAAAGGTTATCAAGCATGTACATCTTTGAAATATTAAGATTAGAGTTTCCTGGACAAATTGTAAAGCTGGTGCTTCCTCTTGGTTTGGAGGTCAGCTTCTACATTTTACAGCCAAAATGTAAATGGCCTTGACCTTCATGAAACAGAACTGTGGAAGTACAGGCTGCTGTGGTTCCTACAATGCCCTTCTTTCCAGGCAGCCTTCCAGGAATAAGAAAGACACTAAGGGACAAAGGAGAGAGATTTAAAAACGTAGCTTCCAGTGGGTAAAACCACTCCCATGCAATTAACTGAAGCTGCAACCCCTTAAAGGGACAAGTGCCCTAAAACCAGCTCTTCCAAGAAAAAGACACATATTACAAACTGGGGGTGACTTACCACGCTACTTCAGTCTAGGACAAGTAGATATGCTCACCTCACATGGAGAAGAAACCAAAATCTCCATTACTTCTCTCTTTAGTCTTTCACCATACTTGTGTTTGGGACTTAATGGTTTCGCATAAAAATATGTTTCACATAAAAAATGTTTAGACTTGTTCACGTTGAACGTTAAGAGGAAGGTGGACTTTTCTCTAGCAGACAATAATAAAATTATTGGTTTTAATTATATCATAGATTACATTCTCTTTTAAAAGCAATTCATGATTTAGGGTGTCCTTATATTATTTAACAGTTTAAAACTGGACGCTGCTATTTCTGTGGGATTTAGAAAACCAGTAATTCACAGATATAATCATGGCAAAGACTTCCTTTTTTCCTCCAAAGGCAAATAATCATCTCATTTTACTTCCTGTCTTAAAAATGAGAGTTGGTTAGGAGCCAAAATTTACTATCCTTCAGAGCTTGTACAAATTACAAAATGAAAATAAACTAGCTGTATATAAATATAATAAATATCTCAAATTTAGTTTAAATATAATATTGATTTTTTACATATGAAATTCAGTAGCTTTTTGAATAAGACCACCCAATTTATAAAAACCTTAATTGAGATTTTCTAGAGTAGAACATGAAATTTACACCCACCAACAGTCCTATAAACTATAGTGTCTGGAGGGGCCTGTTACAAAGATAATACCTAGTCCAACAGCTGATAGAAAGGGCTCAGTAAAAACTAAGCACCACGTCAGTGGGATGTTTGGTTTTGTTTTCCTTTTTCAGAGAGAAACAGAAATGTACCAGGGCTCCGGTAAACTCTTGAGGCTTGTGTTGTGCTGTATTGTGCCTAGATTCTTTTCAAAGTCAGTTTCTGCTGTCTTGAGCGCCCAGTACCTTCTATTCCTGGCACATTTAGAGCCAATACCCAGTTTCCTGACCACCGTTTTAGGTACTGGTTAAATTGATACATGACATTGGCAGGGTGACAGTTCTGCTCCAGCATTTCTTACATCATTTGGTTAAGAAAGTCCTCACTACTAGACTCTTTCCTCTAGGTAGAAACCGGGCTAGACTTTGTTTCTGCCCTGAGATTCTGATAGGATTAAACATAATGAATGAAACCTCCTAGCACAAGATTATGTTTTGTCTACACTAAGTAAATGCTTTCTGATGTTATTGCTGTTATCATGATTGGGTTGCTGAGCTTGCAGAGAGCATGGCTAAAATTCAGCCAACACACACACACACACACACACACACACACACACACACACACACACACACACTGGGCTTGTACTGCAGCATCGGTAACGTCACTCCCATATTCCACCAGGTCCTTCTCTCCCTCCCCTGAGTTCCAATTGTACCTTAAAACATGGTGTATACTTTGTAGTATGTGGCGGAGAATTGACGTGATAGATTGATGGAGGGAAATTTACTGCGTGTTTGGTTTTACGACAGACATAGAACTGTGTACTTTTGTTCAATTCTAACTGACTTCTGGTAGTGGTTACCAGTATCGAGGGTGGGGTAATATAGAGGTGGGGGAGTCAGAGGTACAAATTACTGGGGGTGAGATAGGCTCAAGGATGTATTGTACAACACGGGGAATAGAGCCAATATTTTGTAATAACTGTAAATTGAAAGTAACCGTTAAAAATTGTATAAAATTTTTTTTTTAATTTAAAGGAGAGCCTACCAGACCCAGAAAAAAAAATAATGGTTTTCTTTTCATTTTAATATATGATATATACTATTATTATAATGATATATACTAATTTATGACAAATTGTAAATCAAATGGTCACATTACCAGGATGATATATTTAGGAAACTTAGACACTATTAATCTTCACTACTATTTGTTCTTAAACAAGGAGAAATTTTTTGATATCAAATATTTCTGAAAAAGGTAAACCAAAAAAAAAAGTAAATAAGTGAGGTGATGGATATGTTAATTAGCTCTGTGGGAGAACTCCTTTTACAATGTGTGTGTGTGCATATATATATATACACACACATATATACATATATATGTATATGCATATATGTATAAAATCATCACACTGTATACTTTAACTGTCCTACAATTTGAGTTGTCGATTGTATCTCAATAAAGCTGAAAAAAAGTGAACCAAGTAAAAAGTGATCAATTGGGATAATTGATTCATTAGTTTTTCACAATATTTAATACCATAGATATTTGGAAATATCTAGAAATTCAGAAATGCCTACATTTTTGTCAGTAGATTAGCCCAGCTAAAACCTACTTACATATTTTTACTCCTATATAATGTATAATTATAAAGTGATAAAATTGCTTTCACATGGCATATGCAAAATTTCATCTTTATTCTACAGTCGTATTAGCTGTGTGCTTTTCTTTGTCTCGGAGAAGCAATTCAATAAACCACTCATAAATGCCCACCATGTGCAAATTACAGTGTTTGATGATCTCAAGGAGACAATGATATACCCCTGACTTCTAGGAACTTATAGTCTAGCAGTATGTATTCCTTGTCTTTGTGTTTTTCCTGTCTTCTCTCCCTTCTTTTTTTTTTGACAGCGCACATGAAATTTAACTAGCAATTTTAGAGGCCTAGAAAATCAGAAGCAGATTGACTCTCAATCTTCAAAGATTTTAAGCAGAATTGTAATGGCAGCAAACAGGCAAATATGGCAGTAAGAAAGTAATGTTTATAATGTAATATAGTCTCCCTGGTTAACTAGCATGGATTCAGCACCTCCATATTAACAAAAGTTAATGTGAGGCTCGCATTACCACAGTCTCTGGGGAAAGTATTTCTTGTTTTAACTTGCAGTGATAGAGCCTCCCCATCCTGCATATATGCTTACTCCCCCCATTATTTTTAGTCCCTCTTTGAGCAGCAACCTCTTTCTGTGTGTTTGGTCAATGGCATCCCAGTATCTCTTTGCGACACTCTTTCCAGAAAGTGAATCATTTTAGCCAATAGAGAATAAATCAACCCTACACAGTTGGAGAATTTCTACTAGAGTACCATAGTGTAGATTTTCTGTGAGAATAAAGACCTCTACATCAAAGTATTAACTATGGCATATTAGTTTGCTGGGGCTGCCATAACAAAATACCACAGACTGGGTGGCTTAAACAACAGAGATTTATTTTCTCACGGTTCTGGAGGCTGGAAGCTTGAGACAGAGGTCTTGGCAGGGTGGGTTTCTCCTGAGGCCTCTCTCCTTGGATTGTAGATGGCTGCCTCCATGCTGTGGCCCTCACACGGCCTTTCCTCTGTGTACACACTGCTGGGATCTCTCTCTCTTTTATGAGGACATCTGTCATATTGGATTAGGGCCCCACCCTTATGAACTCATTTAACTTTATCTCTTTAAAGGCCCTATTTCCAAATACCATCACATTGGGGGCGTTGAGGCTTAAATATACGATTCTTTTTTACAGCGGGGGGAACACAATTCAGTTCATAACGTATGACCCAAAAGAACCTTCAAATTCATGAATATTATAATCCCATTGAAAGAAAGTTTCCTTAATACTTATGAGGATTCTTAAATAAGAATTAGGCAAAGTATAAAATGCAGCTGTCATCAGTTTTACTGCACATCTCAAGTTTAAGAAATGCCACATTTGTTATTTTCCTGAATATTGTTTAATCTAACCAATAGGCTGTAGGAAAATAAGTTGTGGTTATTACTGGGGCTTCATCACCCCCCTTCATTCAGGTTCAGTGTAGATCATGGAAGTCTCACTTGGCTGAGAATGTTTGGAGAAGTCCACTGTTCTTTTAGCCTATGCTGGTCATCATGTCGGGTAGGCTGCTCATTGCCCAAACCACATGGTGGCTCCAGAGCTGAGATGTGGTGGTGGGGGTTTGCTGAGAATGGGAGCCCGACACCTATGGTCCTACCTCCCTAGGGGCACAAGAGGGAGGAAACAATGCAGAGATTTCTACTACTCTTCACACTCCCAAACCACCAGCTTGCCCCCCTTCTCAGATTCAGAGAAGATCCAACACCTGCTCCCAAGCCTAGCACTTCTAGTTTCCTCATCACTTACCCCTCTGCAGAGGATCTCCCTCAGTGGGATTTAGAAATCCAGCGCTCTCTTCATATCAGTCATTTTTTTCTTACTATTACAAAAATAAAAAATAAGAAAAAGCCTGAACGGAGCTGTCTTGTAAGCTGACATTCACTAGAGATGACAGCTGAAGTCTACACAATCCAGGAAAATGAAAAGTTCCACATCTGTCTCATCATAGCAACCAGGAGGAGAGCATGAATCCTTTCTAAGAGACAATGAGACATCATAAACTAAAAAGATAAAGAAATTGAATGAGTTTCATTATAGGTTCTTTAAATGTCTTTTCAACTGTCTGTTTTACTTTCTTCATCTGCCCTGCATTCCAAGTTTGTGAGGTGCCTTCAGTCTCTTAAGTGGTGAGAGGAAAACTGACATCGAGAGAGAGGTGTTGGGGGAAGAGATGTGACTTCTGACATCAACATATTCTTCCCCATTATATATGACTCGGTTGTTCTAATCGGATCCAAAGTTCAGAGATTGCACTTGGGGAAATCTCAGTGACCCAGTGACCATTCTGGAGTCAAATTCCACAGATGTGTTGCTAAGGAATTGAACTAGTAGAACATGAATTAGGTAAACAGAGTTGAAAGTGTTTCCAGCTAAGACACCGGATCCACATTTGTTACTATTGGATATTTTACTTATTCCTACTAGCTAGCTTACAGTATATGAATAGAATAAACAAGATGAATTTTTGTCTTCTTTGACATTACTCAGGATTTGTACATTCAAGATTTTTAGACGAAAGAGATATTTTGCATAATTATTTTTTGGAAAATTAAATAAATAAATATAACTCAAATGTCATAATTTTTTAAAAATTTGTCATCTTAAAAGTGTTATCACTAAATTTTCCCATATTAAGCTTCTTTTGTCAAAGGCTTACTTTGTCATATTTTTAAAAGGAGTATAGGCTGAAATAATATATTTCTGGGATTTGCTTCAAAATAACCCAGAACTAGCAGAAAAATGAAACATGATTGGCCATGGAATGTTAATTTTAGAAGCTTTGTGATGATTACATGGTGCTTCGTTATATTAGTCTCTCTACTTTTTGTATATATTTCAGATGTTCTGTAATAAAAATAAGTTGAAAATAGGAAGTAAAACTTCAGAATTGAATTTAGTACCCCTTATGAAAAATAAAGACTAACAGTAAATATGATAGAAAGGTAAACTTATAACTCTACTAGAGAACATTGGACACATGTCAGGGTGATTCAGGAAATTTCTACTTCTTCTTCAAAGTGCTCAGAATCCCCAGGAAACCAAGGTCTTTTGTGTTCTGTCATGATTGTGAAAGCCGATGGGTGTGTCGGTCACCCTGAGACTGGTGCTTTGGGGAATAACATCCTTGTGTCAGCTAGTGCCAACTGTTGCTCATGCTGTGTTAATATTCTCTGAGGTCTCATCAATCAGCAGCTGTACTTCTGAGAAGAATCTAACACCAAACCCCAGTGGCAACTCTCCCTGCCCTAATAATCTAATAATGGGATAGAGAAACAACAAGAGGCAGTGTGGCTGGCTCTTGCCCTTTATTTTACCTTAATCTTGGGGTCCCACTAACAAAAAAATACACTCATTCTAAAATGGTAGATTAAATGGTGTAGGGAGCCTTGCCAGGTGTTAACAATTTATACACAAAAGCATCAAATCATTCTCTCCTCCCCTAAAGGGCTTACGACCAAGTTAGAGTTGGGATACATAAGAGTGAAATAAGTTAAAAATACAAGGCCAAGTAGAATGCATGCCCACTGAATAATAAAGATGCCAAATCCTGTGGCAGTTCAGAGTAGGGAAGGGCCATAGAGGAGGCAGTAAACTGGAAAAGATTTCCCCAGAGAATGAGCTTTAAATGGAGGCTTTAACCACATCTAAATTCACACTGAGGGTGAAGGACTAAGCTAGTGGCACATTGTACAATAGAAAGAGCAGAACCGAAGCCAGACAGATCCACCTCCAGTCGAAGCTGTTGTCTCTGAACTCTGCTCTCTCATTTGTAAGTCATGCAAGATTGTTACAAGAATTTAAAATATGAACATTTGGGGAAAAGCCTATAACTAAGTAGGCCGCTAATAGTTGTTCACTTGTTTTTCCCATTGTGTAGGAAACCACAGAATAAAAATTTGTAAGCAAAAGTTACAGCCAGATTGTAGAGACCTTGAACCTCAGACTAAGGGATTTAGGCTTTATAGGTGTCCAATGGCTTTCAGCAGAGAAGGTCATGGTGAAAGCTGTATCTGGGAAAGATTATTGCTCTTGCAGTGGTTATGCAAGCTGGTCGAGAGGGGAGACTTGATCCAGAGAAATTCACTGGAAAGTTAATGCAGTGATTTGAGCATTAGTATTAAGGGCTAGAATTAGGGTTGTGGCCAGAGATGAATTTACCACGAAGCGAATGAAGCTTCATTTTTGGTCCCTTCCTTGCATGAGCCTCATCCGGGGCCTCAGAAATGATGTGAAGATAGCAATAGCTTTGCCTAATCACGTGGTGTTGTCAACTTCTCAAAAATAAGGTATTAATTGATGAAGACTACAGTGTCTTCCTACCTATTAGTCAGTTTGGGCTTCCATAGCAAAATACTATAGATTGAGGGACTCCAACAACAGATATCTATTTTCTCACAGTTCTGGAGGCTGGAAGTCTGAGATAGGGTGCCAGCATGGTAAGGTCTGGTGAGAGCCCTCTTCCTGGCTTGGAGAAGGTTATTTGAGACACTGTGCACTCATGGGGCCCTTCCTGTGTGCTCAGGTGGAGAGAGAGAAAGAGAAAGAGACAGAGAGAGAGAGAGAGACAGAGAGAGCTCTTCCTCTTCTTATAAGGACACAAATTAATCTGATCATGAGGTCACCACCTTCATGCCCTAATCTAACACTAACTTCCTCCCATGAGCCCCACCTCCTGACACCATCACAATCCGGTTTAGGGCTTCAGCACAGGAATTTTGGAGGGACACAAACGTTCAGTCCATGATACACCCATACTTTCCTTCCTTGTCACTTTTCTCTTGTACTCTAGAGAGATTGTGGGCATTTGGGGAATGAGACTAGGGGGAATTTGAATGGGAGAAAAATTTAGTTTGGATTTAGTGAGGTATATTTATATGGTTTTCATTCACTTCCCTGTATTTTTAAGTTATTAGCATCTTTCCTTGTGCGGCAACGGTTTCAGAAATACTCCATGCCCGAGTGCCAACTCTACAGGAAGGAACAGAACCACAAATTGTATTATAACATCCCCCAGGGCCCCCAGGCCCCAAAGGTGTAGGTGATGGAAGAGAAACAGAACTGAAATATAGGGAGCCAGAAGCGGTGTGTAGAAAATTCTTCTAACCATCACATGTGTAAAGTTAGAAGTGGATGATTTGATTCTCATTGGTAACTAATCAAAATAGATGTTCTCTCCTGTAGGGAATTTATTCAACAATGCAGCATAAGCATTATAACCGTTTAACTGTATTATAATTATAAACACACAATACTTTGTTTCTTTTTAAATCAGAGCTGTACAAAGTAGGATTTATCAAAATTCCTAGGTTTATATAACACAAACCTTTAGCCCTACCTCACAGAAAGTCTAAAGCAAATCATTTGTGGAAAAAAAATTGACAGTTTCTTTCATAAATTTGAGAACAATTTACAATTGAGAACAATTTATCTGGCGTTACCAATGATGATCTGTGATGGCGAAAGAAATTTTTAAACTATTAATAATTTTTTTAAAATTTCAATCCACCAAGTTGGAGAAAAGACTTATCTATCTAGTCTCTCTATAGAAAATGTTCCACAATCCTTAGCTTATAAAGTGATAATCAACAAGCATGTAGCCAAAAAATACATGATTCAGGGGAAAAAAATGTGGTGAGGTATATCAAGCAGGGAATTAATAAAAATGTTTTGTTTTTTAATGGATTTCATAATGTTTGTCGTATTTGTCAGCTCTGATTCCTTATCTCAGTCTAAATAAAAATTACTTCCACTTCTAATTTTGTGTTTATAACTTTTTATGTTTTTTTCTAAAAGGGGGGGGGGTTCCCAAACCTGGACCTACCCGCTGACTGTGGCAGTGAAAATAGAAGGAAAAGGGTGAATGCAGACATTAAAGAGGCCTCACAACATCTCTGAGAATTCTATTTGTTCTGCCCGAATCAAGACAAGGAAGGGGCCTTATTACTTTCCTAGAGAAGGCTATTTTATTGGTTACAAAGATATTTCCCACCCCTCCTTTGGTGCTAGACTTTTCGGAAAATTGCTCTAATGACACCGTTTGAAACACTCAAGTCCAGTGGAAAATAAACAGAAATTTACCAAGTCTTCAGGGTCTCACAACACATTCTTTCTCCCCTGCAGCAAGCTTCCAACTCATCTTTCTCTCTGTGACCTTATCACCACCTCCCAGACCATTCTCCAAACTCTGGACAAATTCATCTTTCTAATATGCAGATCAGGTTATATTGTCATCCTATTAAAACTCTATTACTTTTAGGGAAAAAGTACCATCCTTAACAGAGAGACGTGGACATTGGAGGATCCTTTCTCGAGCAATTGCTCCCATCCTTCTTCATGGCTTCCAAGAGAGCTGCGTTATTACTCCAGCCACAGTTGATAGGTTTCTTCCCCTGGATTTTAGACCCTGGACTGAGGGAGTCAGTGGTCGTGTTTTCTATTATGTGACTTTCAGAAGCAGAGATGTCAGCAGAGAGAAAGTTGGTACACCAGGATGAACAGCACAGGAGATTGCTCATGGCATTTGTGTTCCTGGTACCGGATGTCCCTGTAAATGAGACCCTCCCGTGTCCTTGGCCTCTGTAGATGGTACAGTGTATTTGTGATAAAAATCATCTTCTCACTTGGGTTGGTTGAGGTGTGCTCCAGGCCCTTGCAACCAAGACTCCCTATGAATGTGAATAGTTTCCAGTGCCTTTCAGGAGCTAGACCCTATTTAACTATCTAAGCTTACCTCTGGCTACTTCCTGCTTTGTCTTCCAAGTTCATTCAATAATACAAACCCTCAAGAGTACATGCTCTTCCCGATTTCTATTCATCTTTCAGATCTCTGTGGAGATGTTTTCTAATTACAGAGATCTCTCTTGACTTCAATTCTGGGTCATGTGCCACTCACGGCTTCTGGTCTCCTATGGGAGGACTTATCTCACTGTACGCCATTCCCTGTTTGTTTCCTCCACTGCGTATTTGTTCACAATAAACCCCTTCTGAAAAGGTGGGACCCACGACTACCTTATTCATCCTTCTATTCTCACTGCCTCATACATGCTGGGCACATACGAGGCTCTCAATATATAGATATATTTGTTGAATGAACAAGTGAATTAATCACTCAGTCAGCATGGACAAAATAGCAATAAATGAGTAGAGGGTGGGATAAACACCCATGAACCTATCCCCCACCTTAAAAGTAGAGCAGAATTGGAACCTAGAAATTCCCCTGTATATTCTGCTCCATTCCTTCATCTCAACACCCAGAACTCCCCAGAAATCACCACTCTTTCAAAGTTTCCTTTCCTTTTTCTCACTGGCTTGCTTTTTCCTTAGGGTCATATCACATATGTAGGTAAACCTAAACAAGAAAAATGTGTTACATATTTTTAACTATTTTGAACTTTGTAAAAATGGTAGCATACTGTAAATATTCTGGAACTTGCACTTTTAAAGACACAGTGTTTCTAAGCTTCATCCACATTAATGTGTGTACTGTAGTTCACTCGTTTCACTACTATGTGGTATTGCATTGAATAAACTTACTACTATTGATTTATCCATTTTGTTCCTATTCCTCCAGCCACCCAACTCCCTAGATGCCAACAGATTTTATTTGCCAAAGATGGTACATCAATATTCCTCATGCTGTGTGCTCTTTTTACCATATGACTTTGCCACTACCTTGTAGGAGTTTCATTCTCTCCTTGAATCTGGGTGGGATTGTGACTGCTTCAACCAGTACGGTTTGGCATAAGTGACACTGTGTGACTTCTGAGGCTGGGCCATAATCATATGATGATGCAACTTCCACCTTGTTTACTGGAACAGTCATGCTTGGAGCTCTGAGCCACTATGTAAGAAGTCCAAATATGCTGAGGTCACCATATTGCAAGGAAGCCAAGCTACATTGACAGGCCATGTGTGGAAACTCCAATTGTCAGCCCTGATCTTCCAATCAGTGCAGTCCAGATGCCAGACACAAGAGTGAAAGAGCCTGCTGATAATTCCAGGCCCATCCATTGAGTTACCCCTAGCCTTTGAGTTTTGTCACTTGAAGTCCCAGACACCCTACAGCAGAGACTAGCTGGTCCCCAAGTGCCCTATCCAAATTCCTAATCCATGAGCATAATAAAATGGATGCTGTTTTAAACAATGACTTTTTAAAAAAATTTTATTTAATTGAAGTATAGTGATTTACATTGTGTTAATTTCTGCTGTACAGCAAAGTGATTCAGTTATACATATATATACATTATTTTCCATATTCTTTTCATTATGATTTATCACAGGATATTGAATATAATTCCCTGTGCTATACAGTAGGACTTTGTTTATCCACTCTATATATAATAGTTTACATCTGCTGATCCCAAACTCCCAAGCCATCCCTCCCCCATCCTCCCACCCCCTTGGCAACCACAAGTCTGTTCTCTATGTCTGTGAGTTTGTCTCTGTTTCATAGATAAGTTCATTTGTGTCATATTTTAGATTCCACATATAAGTGATATGATACGGTATTTGTCTTTCTCTGACTTCACTTAGTTTTTTATTCTCTATGTCCATCCATGTTGCTGCAAATAGCATTATTTTATTCTTTTTTATGGCTGAGTAGTATTCCATTGTGTGTATATATACATATATATATATATATATATATATATATCTCACATCTTTTTTATCCATTCATCTGTCAGTGGACATCTAGGTTGTCTCCATGTCTTGGCTATTGTAAATAGTGTTGCTATGAACATAGGGGTGCATGTATCTTTTCAAATTATAGCTTTCTCTGGATATACGCCCAGGAGTGGGATTGCCGGATCCTATGGTAACTCTATTTTTAATTTTTTGAAGAACCTCCATACTGTTTTCCATAGTGGCTGCACCAATTTACATTACTACCAACAATGTATGAGGGTTCCCTTTTCTCCACACCCTCTCAGCATTTGTTATTGGTAGATTTTTTAATGACGGCCATTCTTACCGGTGTGAGGTGATACCTCATTGTTGTTTTCATTTGCATTTCTCTAATAATTAACGATGTTGAGCATCTTTTCACGTGCCTGTTGGGCATGTGTGTGTCTTCTTTGAAAAAAATGTCTCTTTAGGTCTTCTGCCCATTTTTTAATTGGGTTATTATTTGTTGTTTGGTTAGGCAATAAAGTTTGGGGGTAGTTTGTTGTATAGCTATAGTAACTGGAATAGCCTTTTTAGGAATTGTTCCTCCTCTGGGACCCGTATCTTCCCAGGAAAAATCCTCCCTTTTCCTTCAAGGCTTTTCTAATTCTAATCAACCAATGTGCATTTTTCTGATACCCATGATAGCTCCATCTAACCAGATTTACTCATAATTTTATTTTATAAAAATTATATGTTGAAATCCTTTCTCTTGCCCTGGCCAGTGTCACAGGGCTCCCTGCCTTCTTCTCAAGCAGAATCACCTGCCAGCCACTTGTCTCTCATTACAACGTTCAGTTCCTTTAAAGACTTCTTCACCTTTGAGTAAATTTGTTTAAACAGTGTTTCTCACAGTGTGGTCCACAGACCATCTGAGGCACCTGGGTCCTTATGGAAAATACAGATTCTGGGCAGCACCCCAGACGTTCTGAATCAGGATCTCTATCCTTGTATCGAGCACTCCAGGTGTGCCTTAAGCACATTCAAGTCTTTATTGGAGTATACTTGCTTTACAATGGTGTGTTAGTTTCTGCTTTATAACAAAGTGAATCAGCTATATGTATACATATATCCTCATATCCTCTCCCTCTTGCATCTCCCTCCCACCCTCCCTGTCCCACTCCTCTATGTGGTCACAAAGCACCAAGCTGCTCTCCCTGTGTTATGAGGCTGCTTCCCACTAGCTATTTATTTTACATTTGGTAGTGTATATATGTCCATGCCACTCTCTCACTTCGTCCCAGCTTACCGTTCCCCCTCCCCATGTCCTCAAGTTTAACAATCCTGAATCTTCTTGGAGTGATTTGGTGGGGGATGGGAGTAGCACTTGGCATAAACTTGAGAAAAGAGACCTGGGAGAACTCAGGCAGAAATGCTTTTCTCTTTGCCAACTAAAGCAATTAAAAGCCCAGTGTTCTATACCTCCAGAAACTGCTTCTTTTCCCAGGCAGAATAAAGCCATGACCTCAAATTATATAGCAGGTACACGGAAAGCATAGTAAATGTTGACTCTAAGATGACTAAATAAATGAGTCAATGAAAGGATATAGAACTTATTGTCTACAAATCATTACAAAAGAGGTTCTGCTTTTCAGATCATGGTGGGGGTTAGTGTCAAAGCTTGGGAATATATTTATAATTTTCAATGATATTTAAAATGCATGATGGTGGTATCTATAAACAGGCATGACTGAATACTATGTGACTTACCCCAGGAATGGGTATTTCAACTAATGCTAAATCATCTCCCTATAGCATTTCTCTCTCATTGTGTGTCTTGATAAACATTCTTTCAGTTCTGTTTTTTTGTTTCCCAAGTTATTTGTTTATATGTCTGTAATACCCTGTCTCACATCACAAAGGATTTTGAACGTTTGTTCATGTACATATAGAAAAAAATAGGTGTTGAGGGTGTTTCCGTGCTCAAGACAACTGTTCCCCAACATTAGAGAAGCAGAAGCAAGGAGCCAACTTCTCTGCACTCCTGTTTATCTGAGAAAATTATAAAATGTGCCTGCTGCTTAACTTGTCATGAAAATACCTATAATAGTGTTAATTGAACATTAAGAAATGTGTTCTTAGCTATACTCATGTGACGCTATAAGTTCCTCTTTCTTAACCACTATTTACTGTTTGTGTTCTCCTTGTGAACCACCTCAAAATTTGTGTGAAAGAGGCAGGATAAACAAGGAAGAAAGGAAAGAGAAGGAGAGGGAAATGATGTAGAGAGCAGGATCCCTTAGCAGAGAAATCAATCTCAATGTTGCAAGAATCGTTGAATTCTCAGATCTCAGAGATGATTCACCAGACTGCTGACATCAACCTAACCCTTGCCTTGCCTTATTTCCTCTTATATTCTGCTTTTTTTCCCACAGATTTCTTCTAGTAGTTCATAAATTCTTTGAAGATAAAGTGTGTTTTCACTATGAACCTCAAGATATGGCAGTTTCTATATGTCATTTTTCTGTCAGAGAATTTCTCTTTTAATGAAACATACAACAGTTCATTTTGCAACAATAAGCTATAAAAATACTAACTACAACAGTAGTGAAGATGACTATAATACATAATAATATACAGATCACACATATTATTTCCTTTGATCCTCATAGCAGCCCTATAATGAAGGTGAAAGAAAAAAAACTATTTTCTTCTCAGGCTTCTTATATGTGCCCTCCCTTCTTCCTGAAACACACTTTGCCCTGATAGACACATGGCTTTCTCCCTCACTTCTTCCAAGTTTCACTTAAATGTCACCTATTCAGAACCCTTCCTTCACTCCCCAAATAAAATAGTCTCTCCCTCTCCAGTAGCCCTGGTTTCTATCTGTCTTTCTGTACTTGAATGTAAGCTCAATGCAGGTGGGAATTTATTTTGTTTTCCACTATTTCCCCAGTCCCAACAGAGCGCCGAGCACATAGCAGATGCTCAATAAATAATGAATATACTATTCCCATGTCATAAATAATAAGTCAGGAACAGGAGGCTTAAAAGATCTGACCACCATGGCACACCTAATGAGTGGCAGATTAGGTTCTGGATCATAGGTGTTCAGGTCAAGTCTCGTTACATTTTCTTTCTTTTTTTATTACATTTTATTACAGGATAATGAATATAGTTCCCTATGCTATACAGTAGGACTTTGTGGTTTATCCATCCTATGTATAATAGTTTGCATCTGCTAATCCCAAACTCCCAGTCTAACCCTCCCCTGCTCCCCCTCCCCCTTGGCAACCACAAGTCTGTTCTCTATGTCTGTGAGTCTGTTTCTGTCATTACATTTTCAAGACCACTACAGAGACATTGTAATAACTGATCTACACTATTGACTTCACTGGCATAAATTTCTGGAACAATGTAAAATCTTTTATTATTTCATGAGTGTTATCAGAAGCAAAAATGAAATTAAAGCCATTACATTTCCTAACACTGGATAGGATGGTAGGAAAACATCTAAGCTATGGGGTAGGTTAGAACAACCTACACCACACCAAGAACGGATGCATTTTCTTGGGGGCTAATCCTATTTACATGGTCCTTGAACAAATTCTTGGCAAACCATTCCAAAACACACTTTGTCAGTAAGCAAACAGTTATTTCAGCTACAATAATATCATCTTAAGATATGATGCTATTAAGATAACGAAAGCCATTTGTTACTCTCAGTGGTAGACCATTTAGCAGCCTGGCAGGTATGTGATGTTGCATGAGCCCTGGAGAGAGGAAGAGGCCTGGCACACGGCCCAATAATTGCGGTGCTGCAGTCTGATTATACGTATAGCAATAAAATGGACCTTACATAATTTTACATAGTACTTTCCCCTTGCTTTTGAGGATGATTAATACATTTCTAACACCAAACACAATTTTATTTAACAACTAACTTAAATAGTAAACTCTCCATTGACTGCCATTCTGTTAGTCTATTAACCACCCTATCCCCTATTAACCAGCACTTTCAAACAGACTCTACAAGTGAAGGTTAAAATTACAAGAGGTCTAAAAGATTATCCATTAAAAGCCCATCGTTCTGGGGAGACCTTCAAGATGGCAGAGGAGTGAGATGTGGAGATCACCTTCCTCCCCACAAATACATCAGAAATACATCTACATGTGGAACAGCTCCTTACAGAACACCTACTGCTGGCAGAAGACCTCAGACTTCCCAAAAGTTAAGAAACTCCCCATGTCCCTGTGTAGGGCAAAAGAAAAAAGAAAAAACAAAGACAAAAGAATAGGGACAGGACCTGCCCCAGCAGGAGGAAGCTGTGAAGGAGGAAAGGTCTCCACACAGTAGGAAGCCCTTTCGCGAGCAGAGACTGCGGGTGGCGGAGAGGGGAGGCTTCCGGGCCGCAGAGGAGAGCTCAGCCACAGGGGTGCGGAGGGCAAAGCAGAGAGATTCTGGCACAGAGGATCGGTGCCGACCAGCACTCACCAGCCCGAAGGCTTGTCTGCTCACCCGCCGGGGTGGGAGGGGGCTGGGTGCGGAGGGCAAAGCAGAGAGATTCTGGCACAGAGGATCGGTGCCGACCAGCACTCACCAGCCCGAAGGCTTGTCTGCTCACCCGCCGGGGCGGGAGGGGGCTGGGAGCTGAGGCTCGGGCTTCGGAGGTCAGATCCCAGGGAGAGGACTGGGGTTGGCGGCGCGAACACAGCCTGACGGGGCTAGTGCACCACAGCTAGCTGGGAGGGAGTCCGGGAAAAGTCTGGAGCTGCCGAAGAGGCAAGAGACCATTGTTTCAGGGTGTGCGAGGAGAGGGGATTCAGAGCACCACCTAAACGAGCTCCAGAGACGGGCACGAACCACAGCTATAAGCGCAGACCCCAGAGACGGGCATGAGACACTAAGGCTGCTGCTTCAGCCACCAAGAAGCCTGTGTGCGAGCACAGGTCACTATCCACACCTCCCCTCCTGGGAGCCTGTGCAGCCCACCACTGCCAGGGTCCCGTGATCCAGGGACAACTTCCCCGGGAGAACACACGGAGCACCTCAGGCTGGTGCAACATCACACTGGTCTCTGCTGCTGCAGGCTCGCCCCACATTCTGTACCCCTCCCACCCCCCAGCCTGAGTGAGCCAGAGCCCCCAAATCAGCTGCTCCTTTAACCCCGTCCTGTCTGGGTGGGAACAGACGCTTTCAGGCGACCTACACACAGAGGCAGGGCCAATCCAAAGCTAAACCCCAGGAGCTGTGCGAACAAAGAAGAGAGGGAAATCTCTCCCAGCAGCCTCAGGAGCAGCGGATTAAATCTCCACAATCAACGTGATGTACGCTGCATCTGTGGAATACCTGAATAGACAACGAATCAGCCCAAAATTGAGGCAGTGGACTTTGGGAGCAACGGTAGACTTGGGGTTTGCTTTCTGCATCTAATTTGTTTCAGTTTTATGTTTATCTTAATTTAGTATTTAGAGTTTATTCTCATTGGTAGATTTGTTTATTGATTTGATTGCTCTCTTCCTCCGTTTTTTTTTTATACATAGATATATATCTTTTTTTCTTTTTTCTATTTTTGTGAGTGTGTATGTTTCTTTGTGTGATTTTGTCTGTATAGCTTTGCTTTTACCATTTGTCCTAGGGATCTGTCTATTTTTCTTTTTTTGTTTTTTTGTTTTTCCCCTTTGCGGTACGCAGGCCTCCCACCGCTGCAGCCTTCCCCGTTGCGGAGCACAGGCTCCAGACGCGCAGGCTCAGCGGCCATGGCTCACCGGCCCAGACGCTCCGCGGCACGTGGGATCCTCCCGGACCGGGGCACGAACCCGCGTCCCCTGCATCGGCAGGCGGACTCCCAACCACTGCGCCACCAGGGCAGCCCTAGTTTTTTTTTTTTAATATAGTTTTTAGGCCTTGTTATCATTGGTGGATTTGTTGTTTGGTTTGGTTGCTCTCTTCTTTCTTTTTTTTTTTCTTTTTTTATTACTTTTTATTTTATTTTTAATAATAATAATTATTTTTTTAATGACTTTCATTTATTGTTTTCTTTCTTTCTTTCTTTTTTGCTCCCTTTTCTTCTGAGTCATGTGGGTGACAGGGTTTTGGTATTCCAGCCGGGTGTCAGGCCTGTGCCTCTAAGATGGGAGAGCCGAGTTCAGGACACTGGTCCACCAGAGACCTCCCGGCTCCACGTAATATCAACTGGCAAAAGTTCTCCCAGAGATCTACATCTCAGTGCTAAGACCGAGCTCCACTCAACGACCAGCAAGCTACAGTGCTGCAAACCATATGCCAAACAACAAGCAAGACAGGAACACAACCCCACCCATTAGCAGAGAGGCTGCCTAAAATCATAAGATCACAGACACCCCAAACCACACCACCAGATGCAGACCTGCCCATGAGGAAGAAAAGATCCATCTTCATCCACCAGAACACAGGCACCAGTCCCCTCCACCAGGAAGCCTAAACAACCCACTGAACCAACCTTACCCACTGGAGGCAGACACCAAAATCAACGGGAACTACGAACCTGCAGGCTGAGAAAAGGAGACCCCAAACACAGTAAGTTAAGCAAAATGAGAAGACAGAGAAACACACGGCAGATGAAGCAGCAAGGTAAAAACCCACCAGACCAAACAAATGAAGAGGAAATAGGCAGTCTACCTGAAAAAATATTCAGAGTAATCATAGAAAAGATGATCCAAAATCATGGAAGTAGAATGGAGAAAATACAAGAAATGATTAACAATGACCTAGAAGAACTAAAGAGCAAACAAACTATGATGGACCAAAACATTAAATGAAATTAAAAATTCTCTAGAAGGGATCAATAGCAAAATAACTGAGGCAGAAGAGCACATAAGTGACCTGGAAGATAAGATAGTGGAAAGAATTACTGCAGAGCAGAATAAGGAAAAAAGAATGAAAGAATTGAGGACAGTCTCAGAGACCTCTGGGACAACATTTAAAACACCAACATTCGAATTATATGGGTCCCAGAAGAAGAAGAGAAAAAGAAAGGGACTGAGAAGAAAATATTTGAAGAGATTATAGTAGAAAACTTCCCTAATATGGGAAAGGAAATAGTTAATCAAGTCCAGGAAGTACAGAGTCCCATAGAGGATAAATCCAAGGAGAAACACGCCAAGACACATATTAATCAAACTATCAAAACTTAAACACAAAGAAAAAATATTAAAAGCAGCAAGGGAAAAACAACAAATAACATACAAGGGAAACCCCATAAGTTTAATAGCTGATCTTTCAGCAGAAACTCTGAAAGCCAGATGGGAGTGGCAGGACATATTTAAAGTGATGAAAGGGCATGAACCGCAGCTATAAGCGCAGACCCCAGAGACGGGCATGAGACACTAAGGCTGCTGCAGGCTTGCCCCACATTCTGTACCCCTCCCACCCGCCAGCCTGAGTGAGCCAGAGCCCCCAAATCGTCGTCCAGATGAAAGGGAAAAACCTACAACCAAGATTACTCTACCC
Organism: Physeter macrocephalus; assembly: GCF_002837175.3. Lineage (NCBI taxonomy): Eukaryota > Metazoa > Chordata > Mammalia > Artiodactyla > Physeteridae > Physeter > Physeter macrocephalus. Next base: position 30,541,466 of record NC_041220.1, on the reverse strand, counting down.
AGCAAGGATCTCATGCAGATTCCACGGAGAAATTAAAACCTTTACAGACAAGCAAAACGAAGAGAATTCAGCACCATCAAACCAGATTTACAACAAGTGCTAAAGGAACTTCTCTAGGCAGGAAACACAAGAGAAGAAAAAGACCTACAATAACAAACGAAAACAATTAAGTAAATGGTAATAGGAACATACATATCGATACTTACCTTAAATGTAAATGGATTAAATGCTCCCACCAAAAGACATAGACTGGCTGAATGGATACAGAAACAAGACCCATATATATGCTGTTTACAAGAGACCCACTTCAGACATAGGGACACATACAGACTGACAGTGAGGGGATGGGAAAAGATATTCCATGCAAATGGAAATCAAAAGAAAGCTGGAGTAACAATTTTCATATCAGACAAAATATACTTTAAAATAAAGACTATTACAGAGACAAAGAAGGACACTACATCATGATCAAGGGATCAATCCAAGAAGAAGATATAAGAATTGTAAATATTTATGCACCCAACATAGGAGCACCTCAATACATAAGGCAAATGCTAACGGTCATAAAAGGGGAAATTGACAGTAACACAATCATAGTAGGGGAACGTAACACCCCATCTTCATCAATGGACAGATCATCCAAAATTAAAATAAAAAAGGAAACATAAGCTTTAAATGATACATCACACAAGGTGGACGTAATTGATATTTATAGGATATTCCATCCAAAAACAACAGAATACACTTTCTTCTCAAGTGCTCATGGAACATTCTCCAGGATATATCATATCTTAGGTCACAAATCAAGCCTTGATAAATTTAAGAAAATTGAAATCATATCAAGT